>NC_073303.1:150437819-150735319 GCF_027595985.1 Sorex araneus | reverse complement strand
AAAAATAGTCTCCTCTCCATCCTTTTTAGTTGACATAAAGATCAGGAGTTGCACACATTTAGTTGTGATGTTTACACACATGCTTATCAGAAGTTGCACAATTTCTTTTTTGATACTTATGCACATAATGGTTGCATTGCCCCATTGTTTGTTGAGCTCACATACTTTCAGTTGTGCTAATTGGGCATCGCACACTTAAGTTGCAGTGTTCTCACACACTTGTTTTCAGGGCACTTCATTTGGCTCCAGAAATCCCAAGCAACAGTGTCCCGGGATCAGGCTCAGCATGAACACATGTTGATTTTAAATACTGCATGCCTGAAGCATATCATGTCATCATAAAACTTTAATTAAAGTATTCATGATATTTTAAAACATGTCTAATGAGTTTAAGACAACCTTTAGAAAACTGACCAAAGTACACTAAAGAAAAGAACCATTTTGGAAATGGTTAGTTAACACCTATCAAGTCAAATGTCAGCAGAAGTCAATTAAATAAGATGCTTCTGATAGAACATTTCTCTCTCCAAATACATTTTACTCTGCAGCTATACCTCACATGCATATAAATAGGCTAAAGAAAAATTATGTTCTACTGAAGCAAAAACCTTCTGATGCCATCCTTTTTTTTTAACTGAAGGAATGCTCTCCACTAATATCCTCAGAGCAGAATCGGAGGACAGTTGTTTAAATGAGTCTGTCGCCTATAGTATTGAGTCTATTAGTGTGACAACACTTCAATAATAGCACCAGACCCAGTCTTCCAGACACAGTATAACTTTAATCGGCCTCTTCTGCTGGCTGGGGCTTTCCTTGTTAAAAATGAATTCTGTAACATAAGAACCATGAAATTACAAAATTCCTCAGAGAAAAAAATTATTTTTCTCAAAGGGCTTTTAGTAAGAGAAAACACATTTTCTGACAACAAGCTTGATTATAACTCCCAATATATGTTTATTATGAAGAAAATTGGATTAAGAATGTGGTCTCGGAGTTTACCACCAAGGGACAATTACAAATGGCTTTGAGAACTATGATATTTGCCAACTGCCACAAATTTTTGGCTCAAGTACCTATTCTTCCAACCAGGTCTGCCTGTGGTCACATAATCACCTTCTGGGATTATATTAAATAACAGAAAATTATTTTTGTAATGTTAAATTAAATTAAAAGCCCTCAATCTTTCCACCAATTCCTTTTTAAACTGTTCTCACATTGAAACATGGGTTTTGACATCAACACTGAGCATACACCAGTACTAGGACCATATTGTTTTTTTAATGTCATTGTTTGACCTTTATCCTGCTTCATTTCATTCTTTTTAATCTATAATTGAATGCTAAATATTTCTGTGGTTTTCATTTTGTAAAGCAATAATCACTTGACCCCTCTATTTTCTACCATTACCACTAACTTGGATTTTTCTTTTAGTTAAAATCAACATTCCTCAACCAGGGGCCCTATGATCATCCATAAGCCCCAATATATTCCAAATAGGCCGCAGGTGAAGGCCACATAATTGGGATAGCAAGGACACAAGAACTGGGGCAAGGCAGTAGAAGAGGAGGGAAACATGAAGAAAGCAGGGATGGAAGAGAACCACAGTAATTAAAAAGTTGAGGGGCCACCTGAGCCGTAGCACAGTGGGGAGGGCATTTGCCCTGTATGCAGGCAGCCTGGATTTAATCCCCGGCATCCCATATGGTCTCCCAACTACCACCAGGAGTGATTCCTGAGCACAGAGCCAGGAGTGACCCCTGAGCATTGCTAGGTGTGGCCCAAAAACAAAACACAAATAATTTTTTAAGTTGAGAAGCATGACTCAACAATTATGAGGATAGTTAATAACTATTCCATTTAGTTACTATTTGCCAAATCTCCTGTAGAACATTAGAATTGAATCCTTTTCATTTTTATGCAGGTAAATATCACAGACTTTTCCACGCGTTTCTTCAACCTTCTATTATAGGTAAAACAAATTTTAATAAAATATTCAATGTCAATATTATTATGACTATGCAAACACTCTCCATACTTAGTTGTGACGCTCTTTTACTTTCAGTATATATTTTATTTTACCTATGTTTAATAACAATTCCTGTTTAATTATCCTGAATTTCTATATACCCATTAGACTTAATTCCCCTACCAGTACTGTGGTCAGATTTGTCTTCTTTAGCCATCTACCCTTCTGAGCCAGTTTGTAACACTCTGCTGCCTGGTGTCAACATCTCATCTCCCTTATCCACTTCTCACTGGCACTGAATCCCTTGAATATCCTATATTTTTGCTTTCTCAGTTTTCTCTCTCTTAAAATAGTAAATTTTCCCATGTATCCTTGAGAAATAATACACTATATGCCAATTTTTTAAAAATTCATGTCTTTAAAAACATGTTTTGTTCATTCACTAAACAAATCTCAATTCATCTCTCAAAATAGGCAACTTTCATTTTTCACTCCAGAAGAAATGTTCTGACTGCCACAGGGAAAGTCATGCTTTTCTCTCTGCCCTTCTGCAGCACTTCAGTTGTTAACTTACCCATTCATCTATGTGTTCACTCTTTCATTGACACATCTAGGAAACATTTGTTGAAAACTAGCAGGAACCAGACACTCAGAAAGGCACAACATAAGCAGAACAACTTCAAGGCCAGGACTGAAGAGTGAGGTGGTGAGTAGATGGGGATGGTAATAAAGGGAAAGACAATGACTATCATATAATGTTGATGGGGCTGGAGAGACAGTACAGTGCAGAGGGCACTTGCCTTGCACAGGGCCAAGCAGGGTTCAGTCCCCACATCCCATGTGTTTCCCAGAACACCACCAGGATTAATTCCTGAGTTCAGATTCCTGAGCATCGCTGTTCTTTGTGGCCCAAAAACCAAAATAAAAACTAAAATTAAGTGTTGCAAATAGAAAGAGGCATGATTCATGAATAAAAAGATAATTCTGTTGGGTAGATGATACCAAGAGGTCCAAATTGGGATATGGCTTGGTGAGGAACACTAGCCTTGCCTGTGTGATGCCTAGGGTTCAATCTCAGGCAGAGGGGGGGGGGGAGGGAGGGAGGGAGAAAAGGAGGGAGGGAGAAAAAGTCAGTAAGATTAAAGGCCAGAAATATCCATTTAAGAAAACAAGGACATCACCGATGATTCAATGATTTAGTCAAAGAAGTTTCTGTGGAATATTGCACAAAAAAAACTCTGACTGGAGTGTGATGAAAGAGAAATCAAGGAAGCAGAGATAATACACAAACAGTCTTTCAACAACTTTTCTGGCAAGGGGATCAGAGAACTGGGTGATATTTGAAGTGGAATCTGAAACTTAGTGAGGACTTTAAATCATGAAAGGAACGATGCCTTGCTGAAATCTGCTGGAACTGATCTCACTGTTCTCAGAGCAAGGACACTGCGATGCAGGGAAAAAGCCGTCAAAGAATCTCTAGCTCTTGGTGTCTATTTTGTTCACCTTATCTATATCTCTTTGATTTTTTCCCCTAATTTTGTTCATTGTTCCAAATGAATTATGGATATAATGTTTATTTTATTTAATCTTTGGTTTTGGAGCCACACCCAGCAATGCTCAGGATTAACTTCTAACTCTGCGGTCAGAAATTACTCTTGGTTGGGGGCTGGAGTGATAGCACAGCAGGTAGGGTGTTTGCCTTGCACAAGACCGACCTGGGTTCGATTCCCAGAATCCTATATGGTCCTCTGAGCACGCCAAGAGTAATTCCTGAGTGCAAAGCCAGGAGTGGCCCCTGTGCATCTCCAGGTGTGACCCCCCCAAAAAAAAGCAAGAAATTACTCTTGGTGATGCTCAGAGACCATATGGGATGCCAGGAATTAAACCCGGGTCAGCCAGGTATAAGGCAAGTGCCCTAACCCTGTACTATCTCTCCAGCCACTGGGTACAATTTTTAATCTAGTTCTCAAAATCTAAAATAAGGTCACTTTTGCTACTTAAAAAATATATATATCTTTCTTGTATGGTCCATAACTCATAGAGAATTCCCACTGCATTAAAAAGTTATTTATTCTTTAAGTTTGAATACTACCTATAGTGATTTAAATTAAAGCAAATTTCATAAACTCTGTTTTGTTTATGTTGCCAAAATAAAAAGTGTTTGGGGTTAAAGAGATAGTGCAGCTGTATAGGCGCTTGCCTTGCATGTGACAGATGCTGATTCAATCCCAACATCATGCACGGTCGCTAGAGCTCTGCCAGTTTTGATCCCCCCAAGCACATTCAGGAATATCACAGCCTTTCACTACTCCCCAAGGTTTTAGTAATAATACTCAACCCACAAAATGTTTTGGCTTATTAAAACATGAATGAAGTACATAGAATGATGCCTGATACACATTAAAAACTAAAAATAATCTTAGCCCAACGGCAGAGCCTGGCAAGCTACCCGTGGCATATTCAATATGCCAAAAACAGTAACAACAAATCTCACAATGGAGATGTTACTGGTGCCCGCTGGAGCAAATTGATGAACAACAGGATGAGAGTGCTACAGTGCTACAGGGTGACTAGTATTGTCATCCTCATCTTTTTTGTTTTTTTTTTTTGTCTTAGGGTCACATCAGGCAGTGCTCAGGACTTACTCCTGGCTCTGTTCTCAGGGATCACTCTTGGTGGGGTTCAGGGGACCATATCTGGTGCTGGGGATCAAACCCAGTAAGCCACAAGCAGGGGTCGTACCATAAATACTTGGGCCCCAGTCATCCTCATCTTTACATTTATCTTCATCATCACTTGAGGCTGAGAAAAGAAAATGGGTGGTTCCAATAAAATATATCTTTTAGTCTAAAATAAATCCTTTAGCCTAGCCTCCTAGTGTAAGACAACAGAGCCTCAGGTAGTTTAGGCTTATTGAGTTACTCCAGTAACAGTGTTCCCATTCCTCTGTGTTTATTTGTAACTTCTTTCTTTGTGTTCTATTGACTTGTAAATAGTTTTTCTCTTCTCCTTGAGTCCTTTGCATGGTTTATTCAGAGCCAAGTCCTTTTGTATGGACAGGGGAAGACTTAGCAAATGCTATGCTTTTGTAACCTGGGAGTCATTTGACTCTACATGATATTTTCCTCCTGGGCATCTGTTCTCTTGACCTAAGCCTCAGCTGCCCTTGCTTCGTAGCACCCCCCAAAGCAGGGTCCCAACGAGGAACGGGACGGACCCAGGACAAGTGGTGAGTTGTGTGCTATCCTGGCATCAAGATGGGCCTGGCCAAAGTGCCTAATGCTTAACTATAAGTTAAGAGCTTAGTCATGGACAAATGCTGGCATGATCCAAACAAGGGATAACTAGATTCGGACCCTACTAGCGTTAGAAATGTTTAATCTGGCCTGAATGCTGTAGTCTGAGTCTGTGGCAAGATGTTGCCAGGAGAGCTGCCTTGCAAGCCTCAATGAATCTCTTGCTATGTCCATACAAAAATAACTAGTATTAAGATGTTAATAAGCGTTTGGACAAAGGAGAAAAACCCCTTAAGCAGTATTTTGCCTACTGGCAGTCTGGAAGGGCTTTGGAATGCCCCTAGGTTGTGTTTCCTTTGAATCTGACGGCCCTCAGGAAGGGCTTTCTTATGTTGATTTTGCTACCTGGCTGTGGGGCTAGGGAGAGAGAGAAAAAGGGAGGAAAGAGAGGAGGGAGGGGCTGCAGTAGACTCAGAGAGAGGATGGAGCTAGGAGTCTGGAGATGAGAAAGATGGAAGATGGGATAAACGGTAACAAATCAGCAACCAGCTTGGTCCTCGTTCTTCCTTCGCCTGTCCTTGGCCAACAGCCGTCCCGATCCAGCCCATACACAACAATTCTAGAGCACCAAACACAGGCGGTGAGACAGAGCCGCCCAGAGAGCCCGAGAGTGCACACGCCCTTCGGTGTGCATAGTTTTTTACAGCTGGTGTTCCTGGGTGGGCTGCATTGGGACGGCCATTTTAATTTGTCTGATCACACACACACACACACACACACACACACATATATGTGCACAATACGTATAATATGCTATATGTGTCGCAAACTCTGATGCTAGAATGGTAGTGATTTTGGGTTTGAGTTTGGTTTGGAGGACAACCCATGGTGGTCTTCAGAACTACTCCCAGTTCAGCACTTGTGGATCACCCCTGGTGGCGATGCTCAGGCAATGTATGCAGGGAATCAAACCTAGACTTCCTGTAAGCAGTCATAACCACACACCAGCCAGTTGTGTTCCTTCTAGCACCAACAATGCTAATTTGATTTTGTTTTATGTCAATGCTTTCATTTAAAAAGTATTAGGCCCAATATAATTTTCTCTTACCTTTAAATGTATTTCCATTGTGGAATACTATGCAGCTGTTAGAAAAAAGGAGGTCATGAATTTAAGTGGATCGGCATGAAAAGTTTCATGCTGAGTGAAATGAGTCAGAAAGAGAGAGACAGACATAGAAAGATTGCACTCATCTAGGGTATATAGAATAACAGAGTGGGAGACTAACACCCAAGAATTGTAGAAATAAGTACTAGGAGGTTGACTCCATGGCTTGAAGGCTGGCCTCACATTCTGGGGAAAGGGCAACTCAGAGAAGGGATCACCAACTATAATGTAGTCGAAGGCCATGTGGGGGAAGGGAGTTGCGGGCTGAATGAGGGCTAGAGACTGAGCACAGTGGCCACTCAACACCTTTATTGCAAACCACAATAGTTAATTAGAGAGAGAGAACAGAAGGGAATGCCCTGCCACAGTGGCAGGGTGGGGTGGGGGGAGATGGGATTGGGGAGGGTGGGAGGGATGCTGGGTTTACTGGTGGTGGAGAATGGGCACTGGTGAAGGGATGGGTTCCCGAACTTTGTATGAGGGAAGCATAAGCACAAAAGTATATAAATCTGTAACTGTACCCTCACGGTGATTCACTAATTAAAAATAAATAAATTTTTTTTAAAAAAGTATTTCCATTGCACTACACAGATTTGAATATAATTTTCTGTGAAAAAAATATTTATGAGTTATTTCTGAAGTTTCTATGAATTTTATATGCAATACATGTTAACTTTTTTTTTTTTTTTTGCTTTTTTGGGTCACACCCAGCAATGCTCAGTGGTTACTCCTGGCTTTGCACTCAGGAATTGCTCTTGGCAGTGCTTGGGAGACCATATGGGATGCCGGGGATCGAACCCAGGTCGGCTGCTTGCAAGACAAACACTGTACCCGCTGTGCTATCACTCCGGCCCCAATAAATGTTAACTTTTGAGTTTATTATTTTCTGCAGAAAAAGGAAATAACAAATTAGCAAAGCCAGGCTAATCTTACTTACATTTGTGAATTTTTTGCAGATTTTGTGAAATGCCTACATGTTTTCTCTGTTCACATTGCCTGTCAAAAAACTTGACTAAAAGATATATTAAAGGGAGAGATACTGGGGCTTGAGCAATAGCATAGCGGGTAGGGCATTTGCCTTGCACACGGCCGACCCGGGTTCGATTCCCAGCATCCCATATGGTCCCCTGAGCACCGCGAGGAGTAATTCCTGAGTGCAGAGCCAGGAGTAACCCCTGTGCATTGCCAGGTGTGACCCAAAAAGCAAAAAATTAAAAAATAAAAAAATAAAAAAAATAAAGGGAGAGATATTGGGAACATTGCTGATAGAGAATGGTACTGGTGAAGAGATGGGTACTCGATCATTGTATAACTGAAATGTAATAACAAAAGTTTGTAAGACTGTAACTGTATCTCACTGTGATTCATTAAATTTTTTTTAATTTTTTAAAAAAAATTAAAAACACTATAAAAAAGATTTATTAAAGAATACTGTGGACACCTTCTCCAGATGGAGTCCCCACAGCACTGAGCTTCTAATAACACGATTCCAGTATGTGGGACTGGAACAATCTCTCCAAACCGAGTGGGGGCACTGGAACTGGGAGATTCCATCCCAGCCTCCAACCCTCCCCTGCCGCCGAAAGTCACGCCCTCAACCTACTTCCTGCCATCTTGCCGCACCAAGCAGTAAAGAATCCAGGCTGGTGGGCACCGCAAGCCGGAGAATGCTCTGGACCCCAGACTAGACCAACAACATGCCAGACAGAAAAGGTGCAGCCACCCCACCTTCTCCAGATGGAGTCCTGGGGACACCGAGCTTCTACTAACATGGCTCCGGTATGTGGGACTGGGACATTTTCTGCAAATCTTTGTATATCAGGACCTTTCCTGATATATAAAAAGCCACTCAGGAATGGCTCTCCCACCCCTGAGCGCCTACTATCCCAGAAGCACAGAAACTAACCTCAGAACGCAGTGGCTGCTGGCAGATATACTCCTTAACTGTGAATTAAGCTATGGCCCTGTGCAGCCCCGGGAGGGAAAGGGTTTTGTCCCTCAGCCTTTTCCCCTTTGCAACAGTATGGCAACCACCACCTTTCAAAGCCAATTGGACAGAGAAATAGGAGCTTGCAGTGATAGGCCACACGGGTAATCTCAAAATGGGGGGCAGAAACGGGCCTTCTCCCCACCCAAATGAGACCCTGAGAGGCCGCCCATGAATAGCTCCTCCACTCTTGAAAAGCCACAATCCCAGAAGCACACAAACCAATCTAGGAATGCAGTGGCTGCGGGCAGAAATAGCTCTGGACTTAATTACTAAAATACCGGAATCCCAAAACTGGGCTGCCACTTTCGCAACTATGCAACATCATACGCTCTTTGTTATCAACAATAGAAAATATGTGTTCTAATGATGCCATTTCAACAGATCTGATTGTTTGGGGGGAAACCTCCAAATAATAATAATGGGTTTTCTGTCAAAAATTTAATATAATCAAAGTAAAGAGAGAGTAAAGTGAAGATCTTCTGTCACACAGGTAGGGGGGGAGAAGGAGGAGAGGTATGCTGAGGTTTGTGGTGGTGGAACAGGTGCACTGGTAAAGGGATGGGTGTTTGATCATTGTATGACTGAGACTTGATCCTGAAAGCCCTGTAACTGTTCTCACGGTGAGTCAATTAAAAATCAATCAATAAATAAAAGAATGCTGTGGGGAAAAATACTGGGGCAGGAGCATTAGTGCAGTGGATAGGGCATTTTCCTTGCACGTGGCAAACTCAGGTTCAATCCCTGGCATCCCATATGGTCCCCCAAGAACTGCCAGGAGTAATTTCTGAGTGCAGAGCCAGGAGTAACCCCTGAGCATTGCTGACTGTGACCCAAAAAGAAAAATAAAAAGTTTACTAGTTAGCAGGGCTAAAGAGATAGTAGTGTGGATAAGTTGCTTGCACAGCATGCAGTTGACCTGCAAAGGACCATAAGATCCCTTGCACCACATATGATCTTTTCCCCTCAGTTCTGCCATAAATAATTAAAACTAAAATTAAGCCATGGCTAAGGGATGCTCACCTGATTTCTAGTGAAACTAGTATCCTAAGAAAGTTGTCTTTCAAATGGTTAATGCACCATGTTGGCAGTATCAACATATTACAATAACTTTAATTTCCATATTTGCAACACCCTTTTAAAAAGTCAACTACAAAATCAAATGAGTTCTAAGACGATGAAAATGAAAAGTCAGTAAGAGTTTCTCCTCTCCAGAGAGGGTCCAGCTTTCTCTGGGTCGGTGTTGGTGCCAGTTAGAGTCTTAATAGCACCTTGGCTTCTACTCCTGGATCCACAAAGAGGTCTACCTTAGTGTTTTTATTCCAAGAAGAGAGTGTATAACAAGTGATGTTCAGGGATTACTCCTGGTTATATACTCAGGGCTCACTCCTGACAGGGCTCAGGGACCATATGTAGTGTTGAGGATCAAATCCAGGTCAGCCACATGCAACACAAGAGCTATACCTACTGCACCATCTCTCCAGGACCTAACCTTATAACTTAGGGACTACTTCAGGGCTGGTGACACAGTAACTTCGTTAAATCACCAAAGGGTTTCATTATTTTTCAAGAACTCATTCCCAGGGTTGGAGCAATAGCACAAGAGGTAGGATTTTTGCCTTGCACACAGCCAACCTGGGTTTGTGGGTTTGATTCCCAGCATCCCATATGATCTACCAGCACCTCCAGAGTAATTCCTGAGTGCAGAGCTAGGAGTAACCTCTTTGCATTGCTGGGTGTGACCCAAAAAGAAATTGTCAATAAATGAGCACATGTCTATGATTAGGGGATGTTGTTAAATCTAAATTAAAAATTATTGCCCATAATTTAGACCAGTGACTTATTCTAAAATGGCAGGCAGTCAGCATGCTTGGAAGATGTGTCATGAAAACTTTTAATCATAAACAGTTTACATGTCACCTCAAACTGGAATGTATTTGTCAAAGTAAAATAGAAAGTAGTGTTATATTTGACATTGTATCTTAAGTAATTGCTTTCTTGATTGACTGATGAAGAGTGTGTGTGCATGTGTGTTTCTTGGGATTGAACGCAGGGTCTCATGCATACAATGGAAGTCTGTTACCACTGAACCTGATTTTCTAGTGAATTTTATGTAGTCTCAATTGTTCCTGACTTGACACTTATTTTTCAGTCTATATTAAAATCAAAAATTTATTTTTATATTTTTATTTGGAGGCACACCTGGCAATGCCCAAGGACTACTTCTATCTTCCAAACAACTACACAACTACACACCATACCTTGAATTATTTAAGCTCCAATCGCAGTCATCATCTTATTTACTCATAGCTATTTTAGTTTTTCTGTGGGATTTTTTTGTTTGTTTCCTTCTTTTCTTTTCCTTTTTGTAAGCCACACATGGCAGTACTCAAAGGCTGCTCTGTGGTTCTGGAGATTGAAGCAAAGTCCTCCACATACAATGCATGTCCCCTGTCCTTTCACGCTATCTCTCTAACACAAGTACTTAGGAGATTTTTTCATTCTTTTTATTCTAACAAACTTAATTGATTTACAATGATTTTTCAATACTGCGAAATTTGGGAAGTATAGCTTCATTCCTCAATAAGTATACAGAATTTACCATACCCACCACCAAAATTCCTTGGCCATAACATTATCAAAATGGTCATTTCCCACCATCCCCACCCTTTCCTCTAGCAATGGCAACCACCTTAAGTTTTCATAGTGTCAAAGTCTTTTTTTTTTCCATATAATAATATCTTTGTTTCATTTGGGTCATGGTCTATGTTATGATGGCTATGAAAGTAAATAATGATTAAAAATGTACAGGAAAAAACAAATAAACGTCTCTTATGTTTCCTCCACCATCAGCGTGGGGGCTTATCTCCTGAAATTTTCACTGCTTTTTTATTTTTTTAAGTCATGATTTATTTATTTATTTATTTATATTTTTAAAATTTATTCTTTTATTGAATCACCATGTGAAAATTTACAAAGCTTTCAGGTTTAAGTGTCAGTTATACAATGCTCGAACACCCATCCCTTCACCAGTGCACATATTCCACCACCAAGAATCACAGTATACCTCCCCCCACCCTGCCTGAGTAACTGATAAATTTCACTTTTTCTTTCACTTTGATTACATTCAATATTTCAACCAAAAAAACTCATTATTATTATTTGGAGTTTCTCCCCCTAAAGTCGGACCTGCTGAAAAGGAAGCATTTGATAATTTGTTTTCCATTGCTGAGAATCAAAAGATATGAGGTCAAACGGCCGCACTAGCAGCCGCATGGTTTTAGATTTCTGTGTTTTAGTATTTTAGTAACTAAATCCAGAGAAATATCTGCCAGAAATTGCATCATTGCAAGCTTGTACTTCTCATCTACTTTATATTCCAGCTTTTTTATTTTTAATTGTGATATTTCTTTTATTTGTCTGAGTTTCATAAAGATGAAAAAAAGATTCAAATAACTAGTGGTTTTTACTTGTATTAGCTTTGATTACTACACAGTGAGGAAAAATAGTTTTGAGACAAATTTCTGAAAATATGAAGATAAAGGAGGAAAAAATGGTTTGCTTTGATCCACTTGATGTTCACTAAAGATTGTTCTTGAGTATCCACAGTCCGTGCCTTATTTCTTCATTTTTTCCCCTCTCTATTCACAGAGTTGGCACTCTGGTGTAGACTTTTGCCGAGGAATTTTGGAGGGCAGTGTTTTACAATCAAGTATAAGAAAGCATGAGTTCTGGGGCTGGAGTGATAGCACAGCGGGTAGGGCGTTTGCCTTGCACGTGGCCGATCTGGGTTGATTCCCAGCATCCCATATGGTCCCCTGAGCACCACCAGGAGTAATTCCTGAGTGTATGAACCAGGAGAAACCCCTGTGCATTGCCAGCTGTGACCCAAAAAGCAAAAAAAAAGAAAAGAAAGAGAAAGAAGGCATGAAGTCTGATCCTGAAAGGCCAAGTCAAAATCATTTTTTTTTTATGTGTGTGTGTGTGTGTGTGTGTGTGTGTGTGTGTGTGTTTTGCCACACTTCTTAGTGTTTAGGATTTATGCCGAACCCTGTACTCACAGATCATTCCTGGCAAGGCTTAAGGACCCTCTGGGATGCATGGAATGAAAACCGGGACAAAACCACATGCAAAGCAAACACTATACCCACTATATTATACCCACTCTACTATACTATACCACACTATACCCATCATATCTCTTCAGCCCCAGTCTATGTTAATTTTGTTCTCCTTGCCAGTTCCCTTGTTTTGTTTCATTTCAACATATGCATGACATAATCGGATAGTTTTCATTTACTTCTTAATTTACTCATCTTATTATAATTACAGGTTGTATTCAGTTTGTCAAAAAAGGTGCACCTTTACTCAGAGAAGCGATCACCAACTACATTGTAGTCGAAGGCCATGTGGGGGAAGGGAGTTGCGGGCTGAATGAGGGCTAGAGACTGAGCACAGCGGCCACTCAACACCTTTATTGCAAACCACAACAGCTAATTAGAGAGAGAGAACAGAAGGGAATGCCCTGCCACAGTGGCAGGGTGGGGTGGGGGGGAGATGGGATTGGGGAGGGTGGGAGGGACGCTGGGTTTACGGGTGGTGGAGAATGGGCACTGGTGAAGGGATGGGTTCCCGAACTTTGTATGAGGGAAGCATAAGCACAAAAGTGTATAAATCTGTAACTGTACCCTCACGGTGATTCTCTAATTAAAAATAAATAAATTATTAAAAAAAAAGGTGCACCTTTATCTTCTTAATAGACTAGTATTCCGAGTATGTTTGTGTGTGTGTATATACATACATATGTGTGTGCATATGTATTATATATATATCACCTTTATTCAGATACCTATCAATAAAATTTTTTTTTTTGCTTTTTGGGTCACACCCAGCGATGCTCAGGGGTTACTCCTGGCTTTGCACTCAGGAATTGCTCCTGGCAGTGCTTGGGGGACCATATGGGATGCCGGGGATCGAAACCGGGTCGGCCCATGCAATGCAAATGCCCTACCTGCTGTGCTATCGCTCCGGCCCCTCAATAAAAAATTTGATTGATTCTTTGTTTGAGATGTTTTGAATAATGATGCTCTAAACAGAGGAGTGCAAATAGCCTTCTGAATTTGTTTTCATAGTCTTTGGGAAAATGCTTAAGAGTGATATTGCTGAATCATAAAATACTTTTATTTTTTAAGAATATTTGGATTGTTTTCAATAAAGTCTGCACCAACTTACATTTCCACCAACAGTGTACAAGAGTTCCTTTCTTCATACCCTCATTAATGATGGCTGTCTCATCTTTTGGATGCAAAGCATTCTCACAGGTGTGAGGGGATATATTGTTGTGGTCTTGATTTGTGTTTCCTAATGGCAAGTGATTTGCAAATTCTTTCATGTGAACCAACTTGTGTACCAACTACATTTCTTTTTTAGAAAATGTATTACTGTATCACTGTATCACTGTCCTCCTGTTGCTTATTGATTTGCTCCAATGGGTACCAGTAATGTCTCATTAGTCCAAGATCCAGAGACTATAAAACAAAGCTCCCAGAAGACAGAGATGCAGAATCTCACACAGCAAATCCTGGCAAGCTACCTGAGGCATATTCGATATGCCAAAAACAGTAACAATAATGGGCTTTATTCTCCTGACCCTGAACGTGACAGGGACAAATGAAACGTTACTGACGCCCACTCGAGCAAATCGATGATAACTGGACAACAGAGATACAGTGATACAGTGACTAATGAGTTTCAGACACATAATGTTCTTTCCATGTTCCAACCCTCCACCAGTGTCAAAATCCTTCCACCAGCATCTCCTCTCACCTCTTGACACTTTTTTAGACACATTTCAAGGTTTTAATTATTTTGGTTTGGTTTCTACACTTACCTCAGTGTTGGCTCTAGTGGTTTTAATGCACACAGATATCTCGCATCTATACTGCTAATGGGCTGGAGCAATAGCACAGAGGAAGGGTGTTTGCCTTTCACTCGGCCGACCCATGTTTGATTCCTCCACCCCTCTTGGAGAGCCTGGCAAGCTACCGAGAGTATCTCGCCTGCACGGCAGAGCCTGGCAAGCTACCCGTGGTATATTGGATATGCCAAAAACAGTAACAATAAGTCTCTCAATGAGAGACGTTACTGGTGCCCGCTCAAACAAATCAATGAGCAACGGGATGACAGTGATACTGCTAATGTTTTAAGGCCCCTTTATTATCCTCTCTGCCTCTATTTACTCTCTCCTTCTATTCTCTTCCTGCCTTGCTACTTTCATTTCTTGTTATTTCCTCTGTGGTATTTTTAATTCTAAAACGAAAGTATTCTTTAAGGAAAAATCGGGGCTGGAGCGATAGCACAGCAGGTAGAGTATTTGCCTTGCATGCGGCCAATTTGAGTTTGATTCCCAGCATTCTATATGGTCCCCCCGAGCACTGCCAGGAGTAATTCCTGAATGCACAAGCCAGGAGTAACCCCTGTGCATCGCCGGGTGTGATCCAATAAGAAAAAAAATTATTCTAATTTTTTAAAGAATATTTAAGATCATTTGAAATGTTTAAATATTTTATTTTAATATTAATATTGAATATTTAAGAATATTTGAGAATATTATGCAGTCTGAAAGAGAATTCAAATAAGTCATATGTGACATTGCATATATCTCTATTTAAAGTATGATAATTGGAAGGATTCTTTGTGTGTGTGGTGGAGGGACTTGGGGCCACACCCGGCATTGCTCAATGGTTACTCCTGGCTCTGCACTCAGAAATTATTTCTCGCAGTGCTCAGGGGGCCATATGCGATACCCGGGGACCAAAGCCTGGTTGACTGCATACAAGGCAAACACCTTCTCTGCTGTAGTATTGCTCCAGCCCCTTGTGAGGATTTCTGTCATTTTAATTGTACTTTGGGAAGGCTGAACAATAGTACAGAGAGTAGTGAACTTCATTGCATATTGCAGGCCTGGATTCAATATCCAGCATCCCATATGACCTCCTGAGCCTGCCAGGAGTAATACCTGAGCACAGAACCAGGAGTAAGCTCATAGTGCTACCGGTGTGTCCCCTTCTCCAGCAAAGATAATAAAATTTGCACTTTTGGTTAAATATGTACAAACATGAAATCATTCCAGAGTGTGAAGTTTTCATATACCTATCAAATAAAAATATCTTAACACAGGGGCTGGAATGATAGCACAGCGGGTAGGGCATTTGCCTTGCACGCGGCCGACCCAGGTTCGATTCCCAGCATCCCATATGGTCCCCGAGCACCACCAATTCCTGAGTGCATGAGCCAGGAGTAAGCCCTGTGCATCATTGAGTGTGACCCAAAAAGCAAAAAAAAAATCTTAACACAAACCTATAAACCAGGTTTTTTTCTTGTATTTCCCCTATATCATTGAACTATTCTTACGTAGTTAATCTTGAAATTAATTGTATCATAGTCTGTTCATCATCGCCCAAATTTGTTGCTTCATTTCAAAGTTTAATTCTTATCCTTCCCTCTACATTTCTGCCACCTACTTTTTTGTTTTGTTTTGTTTTGCTTTTTGGGTCACACCCAGCGATGCACAGGGGTCACTCCTGGCTCTGCACTAAGGAATTTCCCCTGGTGGTGCTCAGGGGACCATACGAAATGCTGGGAATCGAACCCGGGTTGGCCGCGTGCAAGGCAAACGCCCTACCCACTGTGCTATCACGCCAGCCCCTGCCACCTACTATTTACCAATCACTTTTCCTAGTTTGGGGAACACAAACATGAAAAATTTTTGGAAACCTATGTAATTATCAGAATAGTGGAAATGGAATGTATCTCGGTAAAGATGTGAATGAGGTATGACTTGTATTTATATTCTCCAAGTAGCCTAACATGGTGCTTTTAAAAGTCTATGCTCAATCAATGTTTAATAAGTGATGAGACTTGAAAGACTATTTTTAATCATTCAATTAAATTTGGCAGGCAGACCTAGAGAATAAGACCATGCCACTGTATTCCTTTTTTATGCTTCAGAATGAAGGAGAGCTGGATGTGCGCATTTAGGAGCTGCCAGTTATGGTGAACAGAGGGATGCTTGGTGATAGTAAGTGTGACAGTCACAGTGGTAATTTGGAGCCAAGCAAGTCATAGAGCAGCCCTTGTGACTGTAGATGCTTACCATTCTGCGTAATAGATGGATAGCTATTATGGGTCAACAGTGATGAATGGAATTTGCTCAGAATAGCACAACGCATTCTGCTCTTTGGAGGCAACGGACATTTATCACTGATGATTAATCCTTTCATGAGTCCATATTGGGGTTAACAGAGCTCTTTTCTTGCATTCTTTGTTCTTTAAGTATCAGACCCATAATACTCCTATTTCAGGAAATATTTACTTTCTAGAACTATGCTACATATATAGTACCACAGTATTTAATTATGGGATTGTATAGTAAGTGGCCTCAGCACTTAAAACTATTTTTACTATGCATTTTCTAGCAGGTGAGCAGTCTTTAAAATTTCTCCTAACAGAAATACTCTTTGGTTTTTGTCATCTTTGGTTATTTAAATAAATAATTCCTTAAAAAGCTTGCTATGATCAACTAACCAAGGACTTTCACTCTGGTAAAAATTCTAACAAAAATAGGGCTGGATAACTTCTGGCAGATATCTCTCTGGACTTAGTTACTAAAATACTAAATTACAGAAACCCAAAACTGAGAGGCCGCTAAGTGTGGTCACTCGACCTCACACTTCTTCATCCTCAGCAATGGAAAACAAATTACCTTATGCTTCCTTTTCAGCAGGTCTGACTTTAGGGGAGAGACTCTCCAAACAATAATAGTGAGTTTTGTTGAAATATTGTATGCAATCAAAGTGAAAGTAAAGTGAAATTTATTAGTTACACAGGCGGGGGGGGGCTCAGGGTGGGGGGGCTAGGGGCGTGGGGGTGTTTGGGGTGTGAGGGGGCGGGGTGGAGCTATACTGGGATTCTTGATGGTGGAATATGAGCACTGGTGAAGGGATGGGTATTCGAGCATTGTATAACTGAGATTTAAACCTGAAAACTTTGTAACTTTGTAACTTTCCACAATAAAAAATTAAAAAAAAAAAATAGGGCTGGATAGTTAGAACAGAGATTCAGGAGTTACGGTGCTGACCTTGCATGTAATGGCCCCCTTGGTTCTATCCTTGGTTCTGCCTATGGTCCCCCAAGCATTGCCAAAAATGATCTCTAAGCAGATTCAGGAGTAAGTCCTGAGCACAGCTGAATATGGCTCACCTGCATCCCCCTCCCCCAAAAAAAACCTTTCCAAGTGTTTTATAGAAAATTAAAATGTATTAAATACTGCTGTACAGCGTAAGCATAGTGCCTTGTGCTTCCTTAAGATTTGGTACTTGCTTTAGTAACTCTCAAAAGAAAAAGGCTTATAAATTATAAGTAGATATTATGTATAAGTCTAAAAGTCATAATATATAATAATCAGGTTGGGCCATACACTCTGGTGTTGGGGGCCACTCCAGCTTATTCCTGGGGATACCAAATCCTACTGGTAATGGAACCTGAACCTCCAGCAGGAAAAGCGTGAACTCCAGTCACTTGACTTGTAATTCTCTCCACAATTATTTTACTTTTAAAATGCCTTTACAGGAGCCTGAGAGATAGTACTGCAGGTAGGACCCTTCCTTGTACTATCCGGGTTTAATTCCCAGCACCACATACGTCGCTTAGAATGAGCAGAAGTGATTCCTGATGCCATGATTAGAAATCCATGACTGGAGCAATAATACAGCAGGTAGGGTCTTTGACTTGCACTCAGCCTACCCAGTTTGATCCCCAGCATCCCATATGGTTCCCCATGCACCTCCAGAAGTAAATTCTGAGTGCAGAGCCAGGAGTAACCCCTGAGCATTGCTGGGTGTGACCCATAAAAGCAAAAAAAAAAAAATACCAACATGTAGTACTGAGTATGGAACTAATAGTGCATATTGGACTATAAATTATATAGAGATAATAATACCTTTCTAATACATATAATTTGTTTCTTTTTACTAAATATGTCTCTGTTGTTTTTATTATTTAGAGGTATATAAGACACAGGTGTGGTGTGATAGCACAGTGAGTAGGGCGTTTGCTGTGTTCAATCCAGGTCGAATTATGTGTCCCTCTCAGAGAGCCCGGCAAGCTACCGACAGTATCCCACCCACACAACAGAGTCTGGCAAGCTACCCATGGGGGATTCGATATGCCAAAAACAGTATCAAGTCTCACAGTGGAGACATTACTGGTGCCCAATCGAGCAATTCGGCTGAACAACCGGAAGACAGTGCAGGACAGTGCAGTTCATATAAGACACAAAAATATTCTCTTTAGCAGTAGTCATACACTAACAGTCACAAAGAATTTACCTAATGGTTCACTGCCATTGCTGGGCACGACTTTGCAAGACAGACCTCCAAGAAAGAAAAACTGGTATTCTGAGATCTAAGGATATACTTAATGAAAAAAAAAAAAGCCAGAATTGGGCCAGATAGAACACAAAGCAGGCCATTTGTCTTGCATGTCTGACCTGAATTCAATTCCTAGAACCACATGTTTCCCCAAGCCCCACCAAGAGTGATGCCTGAGCACAGAACCAGGAGTAATCCCTGATCATCACCAGGTATAGCCCAAAAGCAAACAAATAAAATGCAAGAAGCATATTACATCAGTGAATTGTATCTATAGAAGAACAGAGCCACAACTTCAAAAAATTAAACACAATACCATAAATTATCAAAATACTAGAAAAAAAAAATTAAAGACTAAGAGAAATGAGGTCCTATTTAAGAATCAGGAATTAAAATAGATTCAGATCTAACAATCACAAACTAAAAACAGGACCATGAAAGAATGACTTCATGATTATGAAGGTAAATTACATTTATTTATTTATTTATTTATGTTTGTTTGTTTGTTTATTTTTAGGTCACACCGGGTAATGCACAGGGGTTCCTCCTGGCTCTGCACTCAGGAATTACCCCTGGAGCTGCTCAGGGGACCATATGGTATGCTGGGAATTGAACCCCAGTAGGCTGCATGCAAGGCAAATGCCCTACCCGATGTGCTATTGCTCCAGCCCCTTTTTAAATTTCTTTTTTGGTAAATTACTTTTAGCTTAGAATTACTTTAACTTAGAATTACTTTTAGCTTAGAATTACTTTTAGCTTAGTTCAACCAAACTTAAAGACTTAAGGATACAATACATATGCAATCACTTTTTAAAATTATTTCCCCAAGAACACACAATCATTAACTCAGAAGACATATGTACACCTGTGTTCACTGCAATATTAAGTGCCAGGATAAGGAAAGTCTGAATGGCCAATGATAGACAGATGGACAAAATAAGTTATTATATATATACAGAGTAGAATATTTCCACACCTTAAATGGAAATGGAGAGCAGCATGCTTAGTGAAGTAAGGTAGAGAAAGAAAGATAAATATTAGATAATCTCACTCATGTATAATACATAGAAAAACCAGACAAGGGAATAGACACTATCAGATGCAACTGTAACCTTTGATTACAAAATTCAGATTATTGAGAAGTGGAAGAAGGGTTGTAGGAGGTGAAAGAAAGAGCCAATAAGAAGTGGCATAAAGGAGGGCTGGAGCAATAGCACAGCGGGTAGGGCATTTGCCTTGCACACGGCCAGCCCGGGTTCGATTCCCAGCATCCCATATGGTCCCCTAAGCACCGCCAGGGGTGATTGCTGAGTGCAGAGCCAGAAGGAACCTCTGTGCATCACCAGGTGTGACCCCAAAAGAAAAAAAAAAGTGACATAAAGGATGTGAGGCAAGATTCTTTGCATTTTGTTGGTGTTGGTGATGATGCAGTAACTTTATACATCAAATCCATACATGCAGGGCAGAGAGGTAGTTTGCCTGGTAAGATGCTTGCTTTGAACACAGCCAATTAAGTTTTGATCCCCAGCACTCTATCTGGTTTCCTGAGCCCATCAGGGATGGCCTCTAGGTACAGAGCTAGGAGTAAACCATGTGTGTTGCCCCAAAACAAAATAAAACAGAAAAGCCACCTATTAGACCAGGAGTAATAATACATATGGTAGGTTGTTTGCCTTGCACATGGACAGCCCTGGCTAAATCTTTAACATCCCATTTTGTCCCCCAAGTCTGGCTGGTCCTGAGCACAGAGCAGGAGTAAGCCCTGGGTCCACTGGGTTTGACCCAAAAACAAAACAAACAAAAACCCATCCTGTGAATGTTATAGCATAACCAAAATGGTAAAAAAAAGTGGCAATAAAATGTAAATTAAAGTTCTATTTCTGGGACCACAGAGATAGTACAGCTGGTAAGGCTTATACCTTGCACATGGCCAAAGTGGATTCCATCCAAGGCATCCCATATGGGTCCCCAGTACTGCCTGACATATTTCTTGATTGCAAAGGCAGGAGTAACCCCTGAGTATCACCAAGTGTGACCCAAAACCAAACAAAAGAGAGAAGAAAAGATAAGAAAAAAGATAAGGAAGGAAAGAGGTGGGAAGGGAGAGGTGGGAGATAGGTGATACCCTCCTTGCCATCAGCATTTGAGATATATTTTAAGACTCAACTTCATTGCCCAGGGCAACAAAAACAAAAGTATAAGATAATGGGGATTGGGGGAATATCAAATTAAAAAGTAGCCCAGTTAAAAAACAAAACCAAGTAGTCCAACTTAAAAATAGACAAAAGACCTGAATGCGCATCTCTAAAAACAAGACAAACAGATCACCTCTAAGATATGAAAAATGCTTAATGTCACTTATTATTAAGTAAAGGCAATATGACATCATCTTACATTTATGAGAATGGACTATACCCAAAATATTGACAACACAGTGCTGGACAGACAGTACAGAGTGTAAGGTGTTTCTTGCACAAGCACAAGTTTGATCCTCAACATCCCATACAGTGGCCAGAGACAGAAATGGTCTCTGGCATAGAGCCAGTTCTAAGTCCTGAGCACAGCAGGGAGCAAGCTCTGAGCACAGGCATGTATGGTCCAAACCAAAAGCAAAACAAACGAAAAAATTGAAAACAGGGCTAGCATGATACCACAGCAGATAGGGCCTTTGCCTTGCACACAGCTCACCCAGGTTCGATTCCCAGCATCCCATATGAACCCCCAAGTACCACTGGGAGGAATTTCTCAGTGTATGAGCCAGGAGTAACCCCTGTGCATTGCCGGATGTGATCCAAAAAGAAAAGAAAAATTGGAAACAGTAAGTGTTAACAAGTGTGTACATGTAAAGAAACACTGAATACAAGTTAGTGGCAATTTAAATTGATATACTGTATGGTATCACTGTATCACTGTCACCCTGTTGCTCATCAATTTGCTCAAGTGGGCACCAGTAACATCTCCAAGTGAGACTTGTTGTTACTGTTTTGGCATATCAAATGCGCCACGGGTAGCTTGCCAGGCTCTGCCATGCGGGCGAGATTCTCTCGGCAGCTTGCCGGGCTCTCATATACTATGGTAATGTCTATATATTTCTATATACATATTGATATTGTTTACAATTTATGTATATATTTATATTAATACAGTTATTGATTTTTAAATGTAATGATATGGTCTATTGAAATTTGATATAGCATGACAACTTTGTTTAAAGTATATGAAAAGTTTAATTTGAATGACTATTTACACCCCTGTGTTCATAGCACCTGATTTGCAATAATGAAAACATGAGTCAAGTCAAATTAGATAAAACACAAATATTGTGATACACACACACAGACTTTTAGACTTTTATTGAAGAGGAACCACAATTTCCAGTTTCCTATAAGTCCCTTCAATCTCCTCCAATCTCTGGCATCTGAGGGAGGGGTCCAACCCAGTCGCCCCACCCTATCCAAGCCAAATAAATACCTCACTGGCCGACCCCCACTACATCCACTACCCAGCCACCACTATGCTCCAGGCCGCTCTCCAGACTGCGCAGCCACTTTGCGACACACCATAAAACACTTAATACCCATTATTCTCGCACCATATTTGATAGGGTCCAAATTTGGTGTGAACCATGGTAACACCTCTAAGGTCGATTGGAGGCCACCCTCAAAGCCTCCGTCCCTCTCGGAGAGCCCGGCAAGCTACCGAGAGTATCCCGCCCGCACGGCAGAGCCTAGCATGCTACCCATCGAGTATTCAATATGCCAACAACAGTAACAACAATTGGCCTCATTCACCTGTCACCAAAAGAGCCCCCAATACGGCAAAGTTAAGAAAGATGAGCAAGGGGCCGGAGCGATAGCACAGCGGGTAGGGCGTTTGCCTTGCACGTGGCCGACCTGGGTTCGATCCCCGGCATCCCATATGGTCCCCTGAGCACCGCCAGGAGTAATTCCTGAGTGCAGAGCCAGGAGTAACCCCTGTGCATCTCCAGGTGTGACCCAAAAAGCAAAAAACAAAAAAAGAAAGAAAGAAAGAAAGATGAGCAAAGAGAGGCTGAAAAAATCTCAGGGACGAACTAGACTGCCAAAATGAACAAAGACTAAAATGATTGTCTGTACTTTCAACGCACAGACACTGGCATCAGAAGCATCCATTGAGGACCTGATGGTGCAAGCGCAGAAGATCAAGTACGACATCATTGGTCTGACTGAAACGAGCAGACATCAATCACATCACACCATTTTCGACACTGGAGAAGAATTGTTCCTCGGAACATGCGACAACAGAGGCATTGGTGGCGTTGGTGTCCTTGTCAATACGAACTTGGCCATGAGCATCGATTTATTCAAATGCCTAACAACCCGAATTGGACTATTATGCTTGAATAGATGTGGCTCACTGCCTGCAGTTTCTATCTTCATCGTCTACGCACCAACTTCCATCTACGATGAAGAAGAAATTGAGAGGTTCTACATGGAACTGGAGAAGTTCTATGAAGAAGAAGACACCTTCTACAAGATCATTGTTGGTGATTTTAATGCCAAGCTAGGTCCGAGAATGTCGCCCGAAGAACTCCACATTGGGACACATGGCCTAGGATGGAATGATCAGGATGAGAGACTGCCTGAATTCATCATGTCGACCAAGACCATCCATGGCAACTCACAGTTCCATAAGGCCAAATCTAAACGCTGGACATGGGAGTCTCCCGGTGGACAGTTCCACAATGAAATTGACCACATCATATTCAATCGAAGGTTTTGTCTGACCAATGTCGCTGTTGTCCCAAAATTCCAAACTGGATCGGACCAGCGTCTCCTTTGAGCAAAATTCTACTTCACAGAGTGGGGAGAAAAGTCTGCAAAATTTAAGTCTAAGAAGGCAACTCCCAGAATGACCACCAACTGGGAGCTCTTTGGGACTATTGCAGCAATGTGGGAAGATGCCATCCTTGACAACATCGACGAGGAATACGACCGACTGGTTCAGCACCTCCATGTCTGTGCGAAAAATGCCATGAGTGAGAAAGCCACAGACGCCTGTCTTCGGAAACTCTCGAACTCATTCGTCAATGTGGTTTGGCGCAGCCTCAGGCAACGACAATCTAACGTCTGAGCTCACAAAGCTGTGCAGAGATGTGATAAAGGAAGACCTCAAAGAGAATAGAGCAGCAGTGTTGGCCAGTGCAGCAGAAGCCGGGAAACGTATTCGCAATGCTCGCCTGTCCTTTGCCAACTACAAGACCAAGATGACTGCCCTCCGACGTCCCAATGGATCTATCACATCCTCCAAAAGGCAACGGAGAGGATTATTCTCGACTTCTACTCAGATCTCTTTGACAGCCATGTCCACCTGCTCACATACCAAATTCCACAGGATGGATATGTCTTTCCCAACATTCTCCCTTCTGAAATCCGACATGCCATTTCGTTGGTAAAGACTTGAACAGCACCTAGTCTGGACAAGGTCAGACCCGAACACCTGAAGAATCTGCCACCAGTACTCATCAATACACTGGCCCGACTCTTCACACGCTACCTGTCTGAATGCAAGGTTCTGTCTCAGTGGAAAACCAGAAGGACCGTTCTGTTGTACAAGAAGGGAGACATCCACAACATTGGCAACTATCACCCAATCTGCCTGCAGTCTGTCATCTACAAGTTGTTCACTTGTGTCATCCTGAATAGAATAGGCAGAACACTAGATGAAGAACAACCATGTGAGCAAGCCGGGTTCTGAAGGGGATTCAGCATGATAGACCATATCCACACAGTGACCAAACTCATTGAAGTTTTGGGAGAGTTCAAGATGCTGCTCTGTCTAACGTTCATCGACTTAAAGAAGGCCTTCAATTCTCTTGAGATTGAGGCGGTCATCGAAGCCCTGGCCAAACAGGGCGTTCAAACTCAGTATATCAAAATCCTCCTCGAGCTGTATTGTGGATTCACCACCAGGATCTCACCATTCTACAAGGAAGTGATCATTGATGCAAAGAGAGGGGTGTGGCAGGGTGATACCATTTCACCGAAACTCTTCAGTGCCACCCTCGAGAACATCATGCAACGACTGGAATGAGAAGGAATTGGAGTGAAGATAGACGGTCGGCAATTATACCACCTCCGCTTCGCTGATGACATCGTTCTCAAACATTAGCCAAGCAGCACAAAAGCTGGCCGACTTCGACCACGAGTGTGGAATGGTCGGATTGCAGCTTAATCTCAACAAGACAATGTTCATGAAAAACGAACTGGTCCCTGAAGCTCCATTTGTTCTCAATGGAACGAACATCTCTGAATGCAGCAGCTATGTGTACCTGGGTCGAGAAATCAACATGAGGAACGACTTGGTGCCAGAACTGCGCAGGAGGAAGAGAGCAGTGTGGAATGCATTCAAGAGTGTCAAAGAAGTGGTTAAGATAATAAAGAACCTCCGACTCTGGGCACATCTTTTCGATTCCACCGTTCTTCCTGCACTAACATATGCCTCAGAGACCTGGGCCCTACACAAACAGGATGAGAACGATATTAGGGTATCCCAAAGAGGAATCGAAAGAGCTATGCTGGGAATATCATGTCTCACTCAAGTGAGAGAAGGAATCCAGAGTTCTGACCTCTGTCGATGGTCAAAAATCAGGGATGCTGTCTCGTTTGCCAAGGCATCAAAAATCAGATGGGCTGGTCATATAATGTGATTCAGAGATGACCGCTGGACTAGAACTGTTACTGACTAGATTCCACGGGACATCAGAAGACCTTGTGGCCACCCACCAACTAGATGGTCAGATTTCTTCGTCAAATCCCTGAATGAACAGTTTAAGGCTCTTCCTGTTCCTGGAGCAAGCAGATATCATTGGACTGCACTAGCTCGCCACAGGGACAAATGAAGATGTTACTGGCGCCCGCTCGAGCAAATAGAAGATCAACAGGACTACAAGTGATACAAGTGATAGATATGACGCAGAAATAGAGTATTTACCTAGCATATGTGAATACTTGGGGTTGATTCCTTAGCAGCACAAAAAATAATACCTAGCACCACAATCATCATCATCATCATAATGGGGGGTATACCGGGGATATTGGTTGGAGGGAATGTGCACTTGTAGAGGGATGGGTATTTGATCATTGTGTGATTGTAACCCAAACATGAAAGTTTGTAACTATCTCACAGTTATTCAATAATTTTTTAAAATAAAATAAAATAATAGTAATAATTAATAATAATAATAAAAGTGGTGGTTGTAGTACTAGAAGTAATTTTAGAGTATATATTAATTGATCTCAACCTCTTTATTTATTTATTTATTTATTTATTTATTTATTTATTTATTTATTTTTTACTTTTTGGGTCACACCCGGCGATGCACAGGAGTTACTCCTGGCTCTGCACTCAGGAATTACCCCTGGCAGTGCTCAGGGGACCGTATAGGATGCTGGGAATCGAACCCGGGTCAGCCGCGTGCAAGGCAAAAGCCCTACCCGCTGTACTATCGTTCCAGCCCCAATCTCAACCTTTTTTAGTAACTGGTACTACAAATTTATAAATACATAACAATGCAATGTATTTCTAAACATTCTCCTTAGAGACGGGACAAATAATAACAAGTATTATTATAGTTACCATAATCTTCTAAAGTAATATAATAAACCACAGAAAACTAGATGTGCTAAAATCTATCTATAAAACCTTGCATGCTCTAAGATTTGAATTAAAGCATTAATATGAGAACTGGGAAAGCTTGTGCTAATTTGATATCAAATGCGAAAGAGAAAGAGGAGTCATGAAACTATTCAACCTCAATACTAGTTAAGTGTAAGTACTGGAACCTAAGAAAGTAAAAGAGTCAAATGGCATATTTGCAGATAATGCACAGGACCAAGAATAAAAGAGATTTATTTAAATCAATTCCCTTATAAAGGAAATTATTTTAAAGTCACTCAAAAGAGGCAGCAGTGCAGATAGTCTTAATATTACCTGTGTAGGTATAATCATATACATTAATTTGTATAAGTATGTAAAGTTTAGTAACTTGTCTCTCAAAGTGCATTCTTTTTAGTTTGTTGCATTTTTCCTATTTTCTGTTTTTGAGTCACAAGCAGGTGATGTTCATGGGTTATCTGTGGCTCAGTACTCAGGGGTTGCCCTTGATGGTGCTTCAAGGACCATGGGGTACTAGGAACCCAAACTGGGTCTTTTCATGTAAAGCATGTGCTCCAGCCCATTAAGCTATCTCTTCACTTCCCCCAGCATAGTTTTTGAACTGTGGTTCTGCCATTAATAGTTGGGTGACAGGATATTTAAATTAACTTCTCTGAGCTTCAGTTTTATCCATAAAATGGGAGTAATTTGAAAAACTAAATGAGTGTGCAGGAGTGAAGAGTCAATGCTTAGACCTAAGAAGGCAGCAGTTTGATTTTGTAGGCCAGTAGGCTCACCCCAGCAGTGCTAATTAGAGCCTGCAATGCAGAGCATTGAACTCAAGACTTAAGTGTGTGACACATGTAATCCAGCTCACTGAACTGTCTTCCCAGGCCCATTCTTATGTTGTATCTTATTTCCAAATGTTTTGTTGGTGGTGGAGTAGGCTTGGAGCCACACTCCAAGCCTAACTGGGAGATCTCCCCAAGTCCTTGCTCAGGCATTGTTCTGGGGACCAGGTGGTGTCAAGGATCAAACCAAGGTCAGACACAAGCAAGACAAGAGCCTTCTGTACTATCACTCTGGGTTCTTCCAGATTTAATTTAGTTCTAGCCACTAAACTTTTATATACTCAGTTATGAAAAAATATTTTTTCTTACGGGACTAAGAATATAGTTCAGAGGTTAAGGTTATGGGGCAGACTTGCATGCTATTCTTGCATGCTACCAACTCTGGTTCTATTCCTAGTTCTATGGATGGTTCCCTGAAAACAACCAGGAGTGGTCCCCTAAGTACCACTTGGAATGGCCCTAAACATGGCCCCCCAGCACAAATACTAAATTAAATTAAATGGAACCATATCCAGTGTTGAGTCTCAAGTAATTTATGAAGCCACATAACTTTACTTATGATCCAAAGTCTTCAGTCTTGAGGGATTGATAAAATAGAAACTATCTTACTTTGCCCACAGAGAGCTAGGGTTTGATCCCCAGCATCCCTTTTGATCGCCTTACTCTTGTCAGCAGTGATCCCAAGTATAGAACCAGGAATAAGACCTGAGTACCTTTAGGTGTGACCCCAAAACAAAGCAAAGCAAAATAAAGCAAACAAACAAACAACATAGTAACCAATCCACCAATAGGGCAATTTTCATTTTGGCAGATTTGATTACAAACTTGAAGTCTACGGCCCTAGGAAATGCTTTTACAATAAACCTAATAAGAGGAACAGTACACAGCACTACCCAGAGTAAAATCATATCACTGTTTTAAAAATGATAATGTTGGGCTGGAGTGATAGTACAGTGGGAAGGTCATTTGTCTTGCACGCAGTTGACCCGGGTTCGATCCCTGGCATCACATATGACTCCCCAAGCACCGCTAGGCATAACTCCTGAGTGCAGAACCAGGAGTAACTCTTGAGCATCACCAAGTGGACCCCAAAATGAATAAATAAGTGAATAAAAATGTTAATGAGCAGTTGGCAGTCTGGAAGGATAGCTTAATTGAATATAGAGCTACTGGGAACTGAGAGTACAGTGTATGGGGCCAAAAAGATACTACAGTGGGTAAGATGATTAAATGCCTTGCATAGGGCTGACCAGGGTTCATCTAGAACTCCAGAAGCATGTAAGGCGTGGTCCCTGAGCGAATAGTCAGGCGTGAGCCAGGTGTGGGCTAAAACTAAAAATTAAATAAAATTAAAAAAAAATAAAGGGGTAGGATGGGGCCAGAGCAATAGCACATTTGCCTTGCACGTGGCCAACCCGGGTTCAATCTCTGGCATCCCATGTGGTCCCCCGAGCACCGCCAGGAGTGATTCCTAAGTGCAGAACCAGGAATAACCTCTGAGCATCGCCGGGTGTGACCCAAAAAGCAAAAATAAATAAATAAATAAAATAAAGGGGCAGGTATAATAAGGAGATAGTATAACAGGTAGAATACTTGCCTTGCAAATAGACAACCGGGGTTTAATCCCTGGAACCCCATATGGTCCCTAAGACCTTCCAGCAATGATCCCTGAGCACAGAGTTTCTGGGTATACTCAACCCCAAAAATATGCAATGTAAGAATAGAATTCTGTGAGTAAACTTTGAAGCCAAAGAAAGTAAACAAGGATAGGAACATAAACATACAGTCATCAATATAAGAAGAGTCTATGTGTTGTGCAGATATTCTTTAAATTGGATTACTACACAATCACCAGGAAAAATGAAGTCATGAAGTTCATTTATAAATGGATGGACATGGAGAGTATCATGCTGAGTCAAATGAGTCAGAAAAAGGGGCTGGAGTCATAGCACTGCGGGTATGGCGTTTGCCTTGCACGCGGCCAACCCAGGTTCAATTCCCAGCATCCCATATGGTCCCCTGAGCACCGCCAGGAGTAATTCCTGAGTGCATGAGCCAGGAATGACCCCTGTGCATTGCCAGGTGTGACCCAAAAAGAAAAAAAAATGAGTCAGAAAAAGACAGGAACATACATAGAATGATCAACTTATTTGTTGGAAATAAATATATATATATATGTTTATATATATTACATATATATAATCAGTATGAAACTAATACCCAAGGCCAGTAGAAACAAGGGCCAGGAAGACTGGTCCACAGGAAGACTGGAAGTCTGCCCCAAGTGGCTAAGCCTTGTGGGAGGCAGTTAGGATAGAGAAGGGACCACTATAACAAAGGCAGTTGGAAATGATTACTCTGGACAAGAACTGAGTGCTGAAAGTAAGTGCAAACCAATAATGCCAAAAGGAGGGGGCAGAGAGAGAGAGAGAGAGAGAGAGGCATACAGAAACAGAGAGAGTAGAGAGAAAGTGGCAGGCTGGGGCCCAGGAGGGAAACTGAGGACATTGGTGGTAAGAAATGTAGACTGGTGGAGGGATAGGTGTTGGAATTCTATATTACTGAAACCAAATCATGAACAGCTTTGCAACGGTGTATCTCAAAGTGATTCAACAACAACAAAAAAGATTTGTCTCACATACACACTAACACACACACACATATCAAAGAGTCAGTAAGAGCCTCAGAGGCTAAGTGAGATTAGGACAGGGAAATTAGCAAATTTGCTGATTTGCTGACTGGTATTGAAAATGGTCATTTCCAATAATTAGTTTGCTATATGGATTACATTACAAAGATTGTATCATTGTTCTAAGTATCCTGTATTTATTTGCTTGTGAACTGAAATTTAGGTTCCTAAAAGTAGGCTATTCTTAATTTTCAGGGAGCAAAGGTAGCCTAATAGCCTCTTTGCCCAATAGGGGGCACTCCTGAAGTAGAATTATTTAGGGTAGTATAATCATTTGGAGAAAATCGTTCTTTAGGCAGAAATAACTGAGAGAACCGCAGACCCATGTGGTTTTGGAAAAGAAAGCTTTAATTCCTTAGATGCATTATCAAAATTATCAGTAAAGGGATAATTGGACTCATAGATGCCTTTTGTGGAATTCACTCGGGAACATAAATTACAGATATTAGTATCTTGGTTGGACACCAAGAAATGTAACAGTACAATCACAGCCCTAAGAAAACACTTATTGAAAAGACAAGTGATACTCTTAATGCAAAGTTAAATTGCAACAAAAGGCAATATATACAATAAGAATTCAGAGAACAAGAAGGCGCAGCTCTCAACTCTGATGTGGAAAAGTGGTACCTTTTGGTCTTTTTATTGCAAGGATCTATGTCAAGAAAAGGTGTTTGGAGGAAAACAGGACAAGGCAGGGCAGCTAAAAGTACAGCTTAGAGGGGTGAAGAAAATAGAACACCAATTTCCAACACCAATCAGCAATAGAGATCTTTGATAGGGCACTGAGAAATTTGAAAAAAAAATCAAAGAGCATCAAAGACATGAAGGTCCTATGAAGACATTGACAGAAGGAAATAAAGAGATACCAAGGAAGGATTGTAGCACTGTAGCACTGTCGTCCCGTTGTTCATCAACTTGCTCGAGTGGGCACCAGTAACAGCTCCCTTGTGAGACTTGTTACTTTTTTGGTTTTTTTTTTTTTTTTGGCTTATCGAATATGCCATGGGTAGCTTGCCAGGCTCTACCGTGCAGGTGGGATACTCTCGGTAGCTTGCCAGGCTCTCTGAGAGGGACAGAGGAATCGAACCTGGGTTGGCTGCGTGCAAAGCAAACGCCCTACCTGCTGTGCTATCACTCCAGTCCGTGGAAGGATTAAAAGAGTAAAAAAAAATATATGATGTATTTGATGGTCAGAATATACTGTAGAAAATAACTACTGATGTACTAGACAAAGTACAATCTCAGTTCATGCCCTTAGTCCCTCATAATTTTCTGTAGTCTCTGCCTGATATTTGTATAAGCTCTTGTTTCCCTCATTTCCCCTTTCCAAGAATAATAATAATATTAATAGCAATATTTTCTTTTATTAAGCAACTGTTTTGTGCAAGGTGTTTTATAGACGATCTCTCAAAAACCAACCCTAACTAGTAAGAAATATCACTAAACTACTTATCAGGAAGCATCTCTACTTTCTCATAGTTGCTAACTGATAAAAACCAGAATTTTACTCACTTTTTTGTTTAACTTGAACTTGATTATTTTCACTATTTGTATAAAATAGGAGTCTAGAGATGACAAAAGATAATTTTATGAATGATGATATCTCATTACTAAACTTCTTCAGGATACACTGTCCTTTCACTGTTAGTCCTATCTGGCTGAGAAAATAAAATGAAGACAGAAATCTATTGCCTTTAATCATTACCTTTTACTTTTTTTATGTATAAATTATTCTTTAACTCCTTAAAGAAACATTTATTGACTATGTACTTTCTCCCAGGCATAGGAAATCCTAATCCAAAGGTGAAGATGACATAGTCCAAGGAAGCACATTTGTTACTGGAAGTTGACACCTGTTCATTTCAGTACTTCATATACAATTGTTTAATTTGAAGGGCAGGGGCTGGTGTGATAGCACAGAGTGTAGGGCATTTGCCTTGCACACAGCTGACCCTGGTTTGATTCCCAGCATCCCATATGGTCCCCTCAGCACCGCCAGGGGTAATTTCTGAGTGCAGAGCCAGGAACGACCCCTGTGCATCACCGTGTATGACCCCAAAAGTAAAATAAATAAATAAATTTTAAAAATTAATTTGAAGGGCAAGTTCAATTTTTAAACATTGAAACAAATCTTAGTTCTATAGAACATCTACTGCCGTAGTAAAAGTTTCAGAAAGTATATTTTGCTAACAAGGACATGTGTTCAGATTTTTAGAAAACCGTCCTTTGTTATAAATCTAAAATTATTTTCAGTAAATTTATAGTTGGACCTTATGTTCACTAATGTGCCTTTTTGAAATTAATAGCCAAATGTTAGGTACATTTGCATTGAGTTATTAATCTTCCCTGACTAATGCCTGCCTATATAATAGATGAATAATATTGCAACTCTGATACCACGCACCTGTGGTAATAAATGTAACTATTTTTATTTTTTTTAATTGCCTTTTAAGGGGCTGGAGCACAGTGGCTAGGGGGTTTGCCTTGCACGCGGCCGACCTGGGCTCGATTCCCAGCATCCCATATGGTCCTCTGAACACCGCCGGGGGTAATTCCTGAGTACAGACCCACGAGTGACCCCTGTGCATCATCAGGTGTGACCCAAAAAGAAAAAAAATTGCCTTTTAGTTTATTTGTAATACTTTTAAGAAGATAGACCAGAAAACATTTTGCCTTTTTCTTTTCCTGACTTACTAAGTAGAGTATCGCTGGGAATTAGACAGGGATGAATCTATATCATGTTTTTTAATACAAAGAATGTTAATAAACATGCATGAAACATTTTTTTCTTTTTCTTTTTCTTTTTGTATGTGTTTGTTTGGGGGGGGCCACACCTAGCAGTGTTCCGGGCTTTATCCTGCTTCTGTGCTCAGGGATCACTCCTGGCAGATTTGGGGACCTTGTGGGATGCCAGAATCAAACTCTGGTTGCAAGGCACACAATTTACTCATTGTATTATCATTCGGAACATTGTATTATTTTCCCCCCCCGAGGATGGGGAGATACACGCAGAGGTGCTCTGGGGCTCTGAGCTCAGAGATCACTCCTGGCGATGCTGGGAGACCATGTGCAGTGCTGAGGGCCAAAGCGGGATCAGCTATGTGCAAGGCAAGTGCCTTAACCCATAGAACTAATCTCTGGCCCTTGGTAACTTGAATTTTGAACTTCAGTGTGTAATATTTTTTTTATTCAGAAATAAAAATAGCAGGGCTGGAGTGATAGCACAGTGGGTAGGGTGTTTACCTTGCACCCGGCCGACCCGGGTTTGAATCCCAGCATCCCATATGGTCCCCTGAGCACTGCCAGGGGTGGTTCCTGAGTGCACAGCCAGGAGTAATCCCTGTGCATTGCCAGGTGTGACCCAAGGAGCAAAAAAAAAAAAAAAGAAAGAAAGAAAAATAGCATTGATGATGAATTTGGAGCTGGAACATTGAATATCCAAAATCCAGTTGTTAAATTTTTAATACATAGTTTCTCAATAAAATAATAGGGGCTGGAGCAATAGCACAGTGGGTAGGGCATTTGCCTCGCATGCGGCTGACCTGGGTTCGATTCCCAGCATCCCATATGGTACCCCGAGCACCACCAGTAATAATTCCTGACACATCAGCCAGGAGTAATGCACCCCTGTGCATCTCCAGTTGTGCCGCAAAAATAAATAAATAAATAAATAAATAAATAAATAAAATAACAACAATGACAATGAAAATGGTCACTGTCACTGTCACTGTCATCCCGTTGCTAATCGATTTGTTCGAGCGGGCACCAGTAACGTCTCTCATTGAGAGACTTATTGTTATTGTTTTTAGCACAGCGGTTGGGCATTCACCTTTCACGAGGCCAACCCAAGTTCGATTCCTCCTCCCCTCTCAAAGAGCCCGGCAAGCTACTGAGAGTATCAAGCCCTCTTGGAAGAGCCTGGCAAGCTACCTGTGCATACTGGAATGAAAATAGTAGTCATAATAAATAGAACTGCATTTATTATACCTATTTTAACTTCTAGATTAGCTCTTACTAAAGAGTTAATTGGAGCACAGTAGACTAAACATCCTTTGCTTAGATTCAGCCATAGTGTATTATACAAAAATAAATTATCATCATCATCACCATCATCATCATACCGTTGTTCCGATTTTCTAGAGCATTCTCAGTAATGTCTCCATTGGTCCCAGCCCTGAGATTTTAGAAGCCTCTCTTTACTCATCCTTCCCAACAGTGCCGCATTAGAGTCTCTTTCAGGGTCAGGGAATGAGATCCATCATTATTACTGGTTTTTGAATGTGAATACACCATGGGGAGTTTGCCAGGCTCTCCCATGTGGGCAGGAAACTCTCGGTAACTTGCCAGGTTCTCCGAGAGGGAGAGCTAGGCTATAAAATGTCTTCCGGGAGCTTGGTTTTATGGTCTCTGGATGTTGGCTGTTGGTGGGATTACACAGCACCAGGGGCAGTTTCTGGGTGTGACCGGCTAGCTACTGGAAAATGGGAGATCTGGACAGAAGAGACCCAGTCCTGATCTGAGCAGGCTTAGAGATCTCTATCCTGGGCCCCGCACACCTGGGTTTCTCTGCCGGTTCCTTCATGCGTGAGGCTTGTCCAAACATGTGGAAAGGGGCCTTGAGCATGGCTGTGGCTGGGTTCCAGAGATATTCAGCTCTGGATATATATGTAAATATATATACATATAAATATATATACATATATATAAAATAACTAATTTCATATATATCTACCTATACATAAATCTTATAGCATTACTGAGGTCTAAATTATTTTCAAGATTTCATAACTAGTTTAGGGAATTTAAAAATATGGCCCTTATTGTATAGTAGAAAAACCTTGAATAAAATCGGAATCACATCATACTTTAATCAAGTAATTTTTAAACTAAAAATTCTATAAATTATGTAAGAAAATCCCAGAATAATTTAGAGAATTTTCATACTTAAAATATATTTCATGGGGCTGGAGTGATAGCATACCGGGTAGGGCGTTTGCCTTGCACACGGCCGACCTGGGTTTGACTCCCAGCACCCCATATGGTCCCCAGCACTGCCAGGAGTAATTCCTGAGTGTAGAGCCAGGAGTAACCCCTGTGCATCGCTGCGTGTGATCCGAAAAGCAAAAGTATATATATTTATTATAAAAATTATTTTATATGAAAATAGTTTTTAAATGTTTATATGATTAATAAAGAAACATAAGTTGAAGTCCACCATTGGCAAGGAATGTCCACCTTAAATATATTAGCAATTAGGAAAAAATGAAGTCATGAAATTTGCCTATAAATGGATGGACATGGAGAGTATCACGCTGAGTGAAAAGAATCAAAAGGAGAGAAACAGATATAGAATGACTGCATTCGTGTGTGGTACATAAAAATAATATATAGTGGAAGGCTGTTATCCATGGCCAGGAAAACAGGGGTTAGGAGAACTGGTCAATGGTTGGAACAAACCACAAGTGTGTGAAACTGAGGGTAGGTAAGATAGAGAAGAGACCAGTATGACAATAATAGCTGGACAAGATCTGGGGGTTAAAAGTAGGTAAGGGATATTCTTGATACCTTCAGTATTAATATTGCAAAGCACAATGCTTAGAGAGAGAGAGTGTGTGTGTGTGTGTGTGTGTGAGAGAGAGAGAGAGAGAAGAATAGTACCTGCTATAGTATAGAGGCAGGCGGTGGGGGGAGGGAGATCTGAGATGGGAGGAAAGCTGGGGACACTGGTGCTGGGAAATGTACACAGGTGGAGGGTTGGGTATCGGAATACTGTATGACTGAAATCTAAACATGAACAGCTTTGTGAGTCTATCTCAGTGATAAAAAAAATAAAATTTTAATATCTCAACAATTAGGTAATACCTTAGTGTGCACAATGCAAAAAAATTTTTATTAATAATTTACCTTATTTATTTTATTTGTTAAAGCAATGTAATACTTGAAATTGCTAATAACAAAATTAATAAACATTATATATCTAAAATGTAGAATAACTGAAAAGTGTAGTCCCTTCTAAAGTTAAATAGGAACACCATAGCACTAACATACTTAATGCATCAAAGTAACTATACAATTGCCTAATTTTTAAAAATTTCCATAATAAAGTGCATATTTAACTACTAAATTCATGTTTCATATAATCAAAGAAAAAATAGCACTATTATTCTTTTTTTAATGAATTAATTTTTTCCATTATTCTCCTTACACTTCAAATGAGGGGAATGTGGTTTACAAAGTTGTTCAATACTTTTATTCTTAAAATCTTATATTATTAAGGATAATGGTCAACATTTTTAAATGTATAGATATCATAATCAGAAATTGCTACATTATTAATTAGCATTTTACTTCTGGTGAGAAAATTTTGAAGTTAAAATGCATAAATGATGGGTCTAGGAAGATAATACAAGTGCAAGTGCTTACGGATAACATCTGGCAATACTTAGGGGACCATATGCATTCTGATAATTGAATCAGGGTTAGTCACAAAAATGAATAAATAAATAAATAAATAAATAAATAAATAAATAATTGCAGTTCACAAAATATGTCCTTTTTAAAACAAAAAGTGTCCAAAACTCAGGCAATTATAGAAAAGAAATAAGAATTTTCATCTCTCAGGGGCTGAGCAGATAGTAAGAAGATAGGGCTTTTGCCTTGCACGCGGCTGACCCAGGTTTGAACTCCAACATCCCATATGGTCCCCAGAGCACTACGAGGAATAATTCCTGAGTGCAGAGCCAGCAGTAACCCCTAAGCATTGCAGGTTGTGACCCAAAAAAGCCAAAAAAATTTAAAAAAAGGAATGTTCACTTCTGTACTAGGAATTAATACACACTACTTCTTTGTGGCAAATTATAGTGCTAATGGCCCAAATTTGTTCACAGCTTGTCATATCCCTACTTTCAGCAGCTCCCTCCCTCTCGAGCACTGTAGTCAGCTATGTGACTTGATGAGTAGACAATGAAACAGGAAATTGAAAAGTGCTTGTTTACTAACACTTCTCTTGGCTGAGAACTTTTGAGCCACCTTAGGAAGAACTGGATAAACCTGAAATTTGTGAAACTATTTTCCAAATGACATAGAGCCAAGCTTTTATTTATGGATTGAACTTCCCCTAAACTAAGGAGCTTATCATTTTCAGCAGGTGAATGAGGCATTCTGAACCACTTATTTTAAAGCAATCCAGACCAAACATATCCAGCTAGGGAATATCTTAAGTCACTATTTTGACAGTTGACTTATGAGCAACAAAAGCTATTAAAACCTAAAACATGCATTAAGATGCAAAAAAAGTAAATATTGTAGTTTTTCTGGAACTTTCTCTTCTACTAAATATGTGGCAGCTAGATCAGTAAAATTATTTCATTAAAAAAGCAATTCCTGGGGCTGGAGCGATAGCACAGTGGGTAGGGTGTTTGCCTTGTATGAGGCCAACCTGGTTTGATTCCCAGCATCCCACATGGTCCCCTGAGCACCTCCAGGGGTAATTCCTTAGTGCAGAGCCAGGAGCAACCCCTGTGTATTGCCGGGTGTGCCCCCCCCAAAAAAAAGCAGTTCCTTTATGTTGTAAGGTAAAATTATTATCACTCATGTGCTAATACACATGGGTTAGCCAGAGAGATGGTACAGCATGCAGGATGCTTGCCTTGCACTTGGCTAACTGGGTTTATTCCCCGAATTTCCATATGGTTCCCTGCTAGCAGTGAGTTCTGAGTGCAGAGCCAGGAATAACCCCTGAGCATTCCCAGGTGTGGCCTAAAAACAAAAATTAATTAATTAATTAATTTTAAAAATTTAAATACAAATGGGTTATATGATTTTATCTTCTCCCTATTGAAGTGATGTGGTTTACATTGGTGTAATGTTTACACTTCAGACATTACTGCAGCACGGCCATCATCCTCAAAGTACCAGTATCCTCACATCACTGTTCCTTGGTCCCTTCTCACCTTCCTCCCCAATGATGTTTTTATTAAACTTCCCTTAAGCCACAAGCATGCATATTAAGATATTTCTAGCATAAACAGTGGAGACTGACAATGCCAGGTTCACTGCTAGGCCTCCAGTGTACTCAGATATTTCTGAATTTCAAGGTTAGATTTGTAAATAATATATTTCACAGGGGCTGGAGTGACAGCACAGCGGGTAGGGCGTTTGCCTTGCACACTTCAGACCTGGGTTTGATTCCTCCGCCCCTCTCAGAGAGCCCAGCAAGCTACTGAGAGTATCTCGCCCAAACGGCAGATCCTGGCAAACCACCCATGGCATATTTGATATGCCAAAAACTGTAACAAGTCTCACAATGGAGACATTACGGTGCCCACTTGAGCAAATCGATGAGCAACAGTATGACAATGACAATGTTTCCTCTTACATTCCTAAGAGGAAAATTATGTTGGACACATCTCTTGCTCCAAAGTTTCTCTAAATATTGAAATACATTTAAGATTCAACTTTGAGAGACCTGAGAGATAATCTAGGTCCAGTCCTCACCTAAGGTACTTGCTCTGCATATGTCTAACAGGGCTTGACCCTGGCACCCATAATAGTGCCCTGAGCCCTATTAAGAGCACAGAACCAATAATCCCTGAGAATCACTAGGTGTGGTCCTAAAACACACACACACACACACGTATATGTATACATATATGTATGTGCTATATATATACATATATGTTAAATATATATATTCAACTTTAAGAATCAGGATTCCATCAAATAGTCTAAACACTCTGACCACTGAGTGTTACAACAGCTACAGAATATTTTGTTTATTTTTGGGCAATACCCAGTGGTACTCAGAGGTTACTCCCTGACTCTGCATTCAAGAATCACACCCAGCAGTGCTTGGGGGACCATATGGGATGCCAGAGATTGAACCCAGGTAGGCTGCATGCAAGGCAAACATCCCACCTGCAGTACTATCTCTCCAGATCCTGGTTACAGAATTTAACAACCTGTGAGTTCAAGTAAGAGGTAGTATATAGGTGCTAAGGTGCTTTCCTAGCATGTGATCACACTGGTTTCTATCCCTAGCACCACAAGCAGAGCCCTAAGCACTTTCAGGGTTCATTTTGAGCACAGAACCAGAAACAGCCCTTGAACACTGTAGGGTGTAATAATAATAATAATAATAATAATAATAATAAAAACAGGAAATAAAGTAGTACAAAATGCACACACATTTCAAACATATTTTCTTTTTCCTTAATAAAATATATTATATTTAACTTGAAATACACTATAAATATGGGCTATATTGACACCATTCTCGACATGTTAAAATAAAATTAGAAGTTGTTGATTTCATGTATCATTCATATTTTCGAATGACACAGTTATCCTTGTTAAAGCTATCAGCATTATTTGTGGGTGGGTAGGTTATAAGCCTTTTGTTTGGCCTGAGAGTTTTGGGGTTTTTTTTGTCATGGTGTTCACGGCTTACTCCTGCCACTGTGCTCAGAAATCACTCCTGGCAGTGCTCAGGAAAGTACATGTGATGTTAGGGATCAAACTCCAGTCAGTGGGGCCGGAGCGATAGCACAGCGGGTAGGGCGTTTGCCTTGCACGCGGCCGACCCAGGTTCGATCCCCGGCATCCCATATGGTCCCCCAAGCACCGCCAGGAGTAATTCCTGAGTGCAAAGCCAGGAGTAACCCCTGAGCACCGCTGGGTGTGACCCAAAAAACAAAACAAAACAAAAAAACTCCAGTCAGTCACATACAAGATAATGGCCGTGCCCACAGTCCTGTCTCTTTGTTCCCAATTTATCACTTTTTAGATGGAATTTATAGAATACTCACCTCTACAAGTGAAACAAATCTATTTCTTTGTCATCTCATTCTTAGTTTATATCCAAAATGATATAGCATTTTTTTATAAAACAACAAAATAAGTCATTTTATCTCTAAATTTATATTTAATTTTTAATAAATACTTATGCATTTTATTTGAGTCATAATTTTTTCAAATTTTAAGTAATAGAAGCAACTTCTCTTCAAACAAATCTTACACACACATACACATACACAAATCAACCTAAATAAAGTCTAACTCTCTGAATTCAAATATCTCACTTCTTGATTACAGAGAAATAGCTTAAAGTTTTCAGATTCATATAGTTCCAGAAAGATATATATTGATATTTTTCTGGGTTTTTTTTCTGATATTTTTAGCCTACTTCTCCCTCTGGGAGAAACTGGCAATCCTCTGAGAGTTTCCTGCCCACATGGGACAGCCTTGCAAGCTTCCCATGGTGTATTCATATGCAAAATCCAGTAACAAGCTGGATCTCATTCCCCTGACCCTGAAGAGCCCCCAGTGCAACATCATTAGGAGGGCCGAGTCAAGATAGACTCCTAAGATCTCAGGGGAAGGACAAAATGAGATGTTACTGAGCCCGCCCGAGAAATCGGTGATTAACGGGATTTCGTGATTTGTGATTCATAATTTCTGGTGTTGGAGAGTCAGTACAGCGGTTAAATGCTTACCTTCATCATAGCTGACCCAGTTCAATCCTTGGCAATACATGTGGTTCCCTAAGCACTTTCAATAGATTACAGGGCACAGAGCCAGGAGTAAGTTCTGAGCGCAACTGAGGATGGCTGTCTGACAATTTTTTTCTTATTTAAAAAATATCTCTAGGGACTAGCGCACATCCAAAAGAACAAAAGCAACCGCTGTTGGAGAGGATGTGGCGAGAAAGGGACCCTTCTACACTGCTGGTGGGAATGCCGACTGGTTCAGCCCTTCTGGAAAACAATATGGACGATTCTCAAAAAATTAGAAATTGAGCTCCCATTTGACCCAGCAATACCACTTCTGGGAATATATCCCAGAGAGACAAAAAAGTATAATCGAAATGGCATCTGCACATGTATGTTCATCGCAGCACTGTTTACAATAGCCAGAATCTGGAAAAAACCCGAATGCCCTAGAACGGATGACTGGTTGAGGAACTTTGGTACATCTATACAATGGAATACTATGCAGCTGTTAGAAAAAAGGAGGTCACAAATTTTTTATTTAAGTGGATCGGCATGAAAAGTTTCATGCTAAGTGAAATGAGTCAGAAAGAGAGAGACAGACATAGAAAGATTGCACTCATCTATGACATATAGAATAACAGAGTGGGAGACTAACACCCAAGAATTGTAGAAACAACTACCAGGAGGTTGACTCCATGGCTAGGAGGCTGGCCTCACATTCTGGGGAAAGGGCAACTCAGAGAAGGGATCACTAACTATAATGTAGTCGAAGGCCATGTGGGAGAAGGGAGTTGCGGGCTGAATGAGGGCTAGAGACTGAGCACAGTGGCCACTCAACACCTTTATTGCAAACCACAATAGCTAATTAGAGGGAGAGAACAGAAGGGAATGCCCTGCCACAGTGACAGGGTGGGGTGGGGGGGAGATGGGATTGGGGAGGATGGGAGGGATGCTGAGTTTATTGGTGGTGGAATATGGGCACTGGTGAAGGGATGGGTTCCCGAACTTTGTATGGGGGAAGCATAAGCACAGATGTGTATAAATCCGTAACTGTACCCTCATGGTGATTCATTAATTAAAAATAAATAAATTTATTAAAAAAATATCTCTAGGGGTCAGTGAGATAGAACAGTGGGTAGGGTGTTTGCCTTACATGTGGCTGGCCCAGGTTCAACCATATGGAGCATTCCATAGGGTCCCAAGCACCGCTAGAAGAGCTAAGTCTATAATGTACATGGAGGAAAGTGTAGGCAGAAGTTCCCATGACTTTTAAGTGAAAGGCATCTTTAAGGATGAAACACCACTGACCAAGCAAGTGGAAACAAACATAAACAAATGGGACTTCTGCACTTCAAAAGGAACAGTGACCAAAATACAGAAAGAGCCCAGAGAAAGAGAAAGAATATTTACCCAATACCCATCAGATAAGGGATTAATATACAGGATATATAAGATATTAGTAGAATTGTACGAGAAAAAAAACTCCAATTCCATCCAAAAATTGGGAGAAGAAATGAACAGAAGTTTCCTCAAAAGAGAAATACAAATGACCAAAAGGCACATAAAAAAATGCTCCACATCACTAATCATTAGGGAGATGCAAATCAAACAACAATGAGATATCATCTCACAGCATAGAGACTGGCACATGTCAAAAGCAAAAAACTGCCGGGGCTAGAGCGATAGCACAGCGGGTAGGGCGTTTGCCTTGCAAGCAGCCAATCCGGGTTCGAATCCCAGCATCCCATACGATCCCCTGAGCACTACCAGGAGTAATTCCTGATTACAGAGCCAGGACTAACCCCTGTGTATCGCCGGGTGTGACCCAAAAAAGCAAAAAAAAAAAAAAACAGAAAAAAAAAACTACCAGTGCTGGTGTGGATGTGGGGAGAAAGGGACTCTCCATCATTGGTGGAAATGCCGATTAGTCCAGCCTTTTTGGAAAACAATAAGCATGTTTCTCAAAAAACTAGAAATTGAGCTTCCATATGACTCAGCAATACCACTTCTGGGAATATATACTGAAGGTGCAAAAGGGCACAGTAGAAACGACATCTGCACCTATATGTTCATTGCAGCACTATTCACAATAGCCAGAAACTGAAAACAACCAGAGTGCCCAAGAACAGATGACTGCTTAAAGAAACTTTGGTACCTCTGCACAATGGAATATTATGCAGCTGTTAGAAAAGATGAAGTTGTGAAATTTGATTATAAGTGGATGGTCATGGAGAATATCATGCTAAGTGAAATGAGTCAGAAAGATCGGGACAGACATAGGATGACTACATTCATTTGCGGAATATAAAATACCATAATATGAGACTAACACCCAAGGACAGTAGAGATATGGCCAGGAAGATTGTTCCACGCTTGGAAACCTGCCTTATGAGATGGGGGAGAAGGCACCTGGGACAGAGAAGGAATCACTAAGTCAATGATGGTTTGAGAGGTTGCTCAGGATGGGAGATGTGTGCTGAAAGTAGATACAGGACCAAACATGATGGCCTTTCATTATCTATATTGCAAACCATAATGCCCATATGTAGAGAGAAAGAGTAAGAGGGAAATTGTCTGCCTTAGAGAAAGGGGGGAGGGATTGGGATGGGGGCAGCGTGGGGCGGGGGAGTGATACTGGGGATATTGGTGGTGGAAAATGTACACTGGTAGAGGAATAGATACTCGATCATTGTTTGACTGAAACCCAAACATGAAAGCTTTGTAACTATATAGTTCATGGTGATTCAATAAAATATAATAAATTTTTAAAATTTTAAAAATATATTTGGGAATTCATTAGGCTGTATTTAACTTTGGAAGAATAATGATAGTTTGTTCCTTGTTTTTAAGAAAGATACTTTTTTTTTTTTTTTTTTTTTTTTAAATTTTTATTTATTTATTTATTTTGCTTTTTTTGGGTCACACCCGGCAATGCACAGGGGTCACTCCTGGCTCATGCACTCAGGAATCACTCCTGGCAGTGCTCAGGGGACCATATGGGATGCTGGGATTTGAACCCGGGTCGGCCGCGTGCAAGACAAATGCCCTACCCGTTGTGCTATCGCTCCAGCCCCAAGAAAGATACTTTTTAAATTCACTCTTTGTAAAATAAAAAGAAAGAGGAAAGTAAATAAAACAGTGCAGAAAAAACTTTCTATTTTCCCTGAAGACTCTTTTTTTTTCTAAGTGCAAACAAAAGGGGAAGGGGGAGAATAGGAAAGGAAAAGATAAGAAAAGAATGGGAAAGAAAGGAAGGAAAGGAAAGAGAAGAGAAAAAAAGAAAAAAGGAAAAAGGGGAAGGGGAGGGGGAAAGGAAGGGAGGAGAGGGGATGAAAGGGGAAGGGAAGGGAGGGGAGGGGTGGGGAAGGGAGGGACAGGGAGGGGAGGGAAGGGGAGGGAAGGGACACTTCACTTTGAAGGATTACAGATCTATTTTTACCTCAGGGGAAATAAACCCACAAGCTCTGAGTTCCATTCTTTTCAACTACATCAAAAGGAATTAAGCACACTGAATCGTTTTCATTGAAAAGACTTTTGTATACCAACTCTCAAGATAAGCAGTCATGTTTGATAGACCCTGAAGTCAAAAATCCTGAACAGATGACTTCTTTAAATCTCCGATTCTCTCTTGGAAGACTGTGCAGAACAGGTGAAGACAAGATGCACCTGTGATTGAAACCAAATTGTGGTCACAGGACCTAGAATTAATTTAGTCAAAGGTCCTACGCCAGAGCATCCTTTTGGCTGTTTGTATGGATTTCCTCTCTAGATCATCTGTATCAACAGGTTTTTCATTAACCTCAGAGGTCTTTAGAGCAAGTGACAGAAGTTTGCTAAAAAGGCGTTAAATCAGAGAAACAATCTTATAAAAGTCTTTTTCAGGGCTGGATCGATAGCACAGTGGGTAGGGCATTTGCCTTGCACGAGGCCGACACGGGTTCGATTCCCAGCATCCCATATCCTCCCCCTCCTCCCCCCACCCCATCACTGACAGGAGTGATTCCTGAGTGCAGAACCAGGAGTAACCCCTGAGCATCGCCAGGTATGACCCAAAAAGCAAAAGAAAAAAGAAAAAAAGGCCTTTTTCTTGAAAGTGATCCGTTTACTAGAGAAAACAATACAATATTGGTCTTCCCTCCTCCGTTTCCTTTGTGCTGTTTTTACTGTTGTAAGGACTGGGGCCACACACAAGACCGTGATGCCCCCGTAGGCTGCCCATCAGGTTGTGGAGCAGCACGTGGAGCCATGGCACTCTCTGAGGGTTACACACCTTTAACTGTGGTGCCCGCATGTGTGCTCACAGTGGCCACACTCCTCAGCTGGTACTTGCCCTCATTCTGGTTGTCAGGCATCTCGCTAGTGCTCACACAGGTGCTCAACGAGGTAACACCTGACCATGGTACTTGCACACTAGAGGTGATCAGGGGTGGTGGTGCTCCTGCACTACTGACTGTAGTGTCACTGAAAATTGTTTGCAAGAGGCATCGCAGATAACAGAACCCCCAGGCACAAGCTGTGGGACTAGGGCCAGGGAGATAATGCAGGGTCTGAGGCACTGGCCTACCACTCTGCAGAACCTTATTCAATCCCCAGTCCTCCGTGTGGTCCCCTGAATCCCCCAGGAGTGTTCCCTGGGCATAGATCCAAGAGTATGTTCTGAACACAGCTAGATGTGCTCCGCAAACAAAAACAAGTTCGAAATAAAACAAAACAAAACAAAACAAAACAAAAAGCCTTCATACCTGCTCAGTGAGCATGGTAGCACTCGGGAGATGAGCTGAAATCCAGCTCATGTGAGACAGGGGTTCAAAGCCACTTAGCTATTCCCGTGGGTTCAAGAAAACAATCTTGAGAGTCTTCAATAGTTGTAGCAACTCCTAAGCATTTTGAGAAACAAAGGAAGAGATAAATATAAGGGAATTCTTATTTTACTATTAACTGGAATCTCTCTCTCTCTCTCTCTCTCTCTCTCTCTCTCTCTCTCTCTCTCTCTCTCTCTCTCTCTCTCTCTCTCTCTCTCTCTCCCTCTTGATTTTGAGTCACACCTGGAAGTGCTCAGGGCTTACTCATGGCTCTATGAAGGGATATCTTACACATTAAATTCTATATAACCATTGCGAAAAATGAAATAATGAAATTTTCTTATATATGGATGGATAGGAGAGTATCATGTATCATGCTGAGTGTAATGAGCCAGAGGGAGAGGAACAGATATAGAATGATCACACTCATTTGCAGGATATAAAAACACATGGCATGAGAATAATATTCAAAGAGAGTAAAAACCAGGATGAGAAGGACTGGTCCATGGTAGGAGGCTTGACAAAACAGAAGGAGGCGACGGCAGTCAAGACAGAGAAGGGACCACTATAACTGGAAAACTGGAAATAATTGCTCTGGACAAGAACTGAGTGCTGAAAGTAGTTGAAATGATATACAATAACCTTTCAATAACAGCATAGCATACCACAGCGATGAATAAGAAACAGAGAGGAGGAGGAGGAAGATGAAGAAGAGAAAGAGGAATAGGAGAAAGAGGAAGTGGAAGAGGAAGAGGAAAAAAGAAAGATGCAGAAGAGGAAGAGGAAAAAGAAAAAAGGGAGGAGGAGGACATGGGTGACAGGAAATGTACAGTGGTGGAGGGATTGGAGGTGCTGGAACATGGTATGACTGAAACCCAGTCATGAACAACTTTTTAATTGTATCTCATGGTTAATAAATAAAAATGAGAGGAAAATAAATAAAAGGTCATGTGACATTGGAAGTAGGAAAGGTGAGAATAGTAGTAACACTGTGTCCCGTTGTTCATCGATTTGCTCAAGTGGGCACCAGTAACATCTCCATTGTGACACTTGTTACTGTTTTTGGCATATTGAATACGCCACAGGGATCTTGCCAGGCTCTGCTGTGTGGGCGGGATACACTTGGTAGCTTGCCAGGCTCTCCAAGAGGGATGGAGGAAACAAACCCAGGTCAGCCACATGCAAGGCAAACGCCCTACCTCCAGTCCACGAGAGGAATAGTAAGAGAATAAATGTAGATGATATCTAAACACTTGAAAGGACAAGAAGAAATAAAACTTGGATGACATCTTCATTTTAGGACTTTTTAACTCTAATACTACACAATAGTATTAGAGCCACTAAATGTGTAGTTCCTTATTAGGGTAGGAAAAGGAAAGTGAAATATTTGGCTGATGTTTGTTTTGGGGAGCATACTGGGTAGTGCCCAGGGCTTCCTCCTGATTCTGCACTCAGGAATTACTCCTGGCAAGCTTGGAGAACCATATGGGGAGCTGGGGATTGAATCTAGGTCTGATGCGTGCAAGGCAAGCACCCATGTACTATCCCATTATACTGTCTCTCTGGACCCATTAATACTTTTGGCAATTTTTATGTTCTAGAGCAGAATTTCTCAGCCTTTTTCCAACAGTGGCCCCCTTCTGAATTTATATATATATGTGTGTATATATATACATATATATGTATATATATATATATATATATATATATATACAATACCTTAGTCTCATGCTATGAGCCTCTCCCAAGCCCACTCGTTTACAAAACTGTTCACTTATGTCCTGCTTGGACTATCCTGGGAATCCATAGGGAGCCACATAGCCCCCAAATGAGAAAAGGTTGTTCTAGAACATGTAGAATACTAAGCTTAGAATAAGCATACATCCTTGCCCTAAAAGAATTTTTTTCTATAAAGCCATAGTGGCTAATATCCTGAACTGTTACTTTCTTAATAATTTAATCAAACATTCTATCTTCTCTACTTTTGCTAACAAAGAACAATCAATCTTTACCATCTTGAGAGCATGCAAGAGGGCACTTGACATGAATTAACATGAATTAAGAAAACTGGCACACTAGAAAAGATCTGACCTATATGGGCCAGAGCTATAGTATAGCTGGTGGGGCATTTGCTTTGCATGCGGCTGTCCTGGGTTCAATCCCCAGTATTCCATATGATCCCCCAAGTATTGCCAGGAGTAATTCCTGAGTGCAGAGCCAGAAATAATCTTAGGGCATTGCTGAAGGTGGCTCCCAAATAAAACAAAAAAGTAGGGCTGGAGCGATAGCACAGCGGGTAGGGCGTTTGCCTTGCACGCGGCCGACCCGGGTTCGAATCCCAGCATCCCATATGGTCCCCTGAGCACCGCCAGGGGTAATTCCTGAGTGAAGAGCCAGGAGTAACCCCTGTGCATTGCCAGGTGTGACCCAAAAACAAAACAAAACAAAACAAAAAAGTAAAGAAGACTTTTCTTGGGGGCGGAGGGGTCAGCATAAGGCTCAAGTAAAGCAAATGTATGAGTCCCTGAGTCTGTGAGTTTTCATGGCCCCCTGGATGCCAAATGCCTCCCCAGGGTCTTTTGGTGGGGCTCTCATGACCCCTGAATAATGCAGGGTGTGACCCAGTGCAGCCTCAACAGCAATAGCTACAAAAATAAATGGGTGAGGATATATCACGTAGCCAACCGTCTTCACAGCGGAGGTCTCACCACTAGGTGTCTATTTTGTAGGTCACTGAAATTCATAATTATGATATCTTCTTCTAGTTCTTCTTCTTCGAGTCCATGATCTGAAAGCACATCCTTTCTCTAGCACTTAGAGGCAAGCCTAAAACTGCACATACCAATCAAGAGCAGCTTCTAGCTCTGCACATTGATTTTTTTTTTTTTTTTTTTTTTTTGCTTTTTGGGTCACACCCAGCAATGCTCAGGGGTTACTCCTGGCTTTGCACTCAGGAATTACTCCTGGCAGTGCTTGGGGGACCATATGGGATGCCGGGGATTGATCCCGGGTCGGCCGCGTGTAAGGCAAAAGCCCTACCCGCTGTGCTATCGCTCCGGCCCCTGCACATTGATTTTGAAGTCAAGAAAGATAGAGTTTTAGTGCACAGGACTATGAAAAAATAGAATATAATTTTTAATGAAGAATGAAGAACAGGCTGAAATCATAGGCAATTGGTAACATATAGGCAGGCTTGCATTTTTGGCAGGGTTATTGGATTAAGTTTCTTCTTAGTTATTCCAAAAACTGGTGATATTTTTAATGCTGTGCTGGTTTCCAGGCCAGTGTCTTTAGGCAAGAATTTTTTACACTAAAAGACAATTCATTCTCGACACTGTAAGACAGACTTCATAGCACTGTGCCCGAAGTCTGTTTTGCCCTAAAAGCCTAGCTAAGCACTCTACTGGGAAGGCATCCAAGTGACATTTGAGCTTTCTGTTCTAGTTCCTTGCCAATTTGGTGTCCCTTGAAAACAGACTTATGATTTGGACAACAGTGCCAGGAGCCATCAAGCCTGAGTCAGGATAACCTCGCCTTAATTCTATAAAATATATTGCAGGTCACAAAGCCTTGTATTCCCGAATTTGTAGAGTTCTAGATGTAAGCAGTAAAAGTGTAAAGGGGGAGATTAAGCACTTACTTAAGACTGTCACATCTCCCTGCTCTGCCTTCCTCAACTCCCTTAGGACTGAGGACAATTACGAGGAAGTACAAGCAGCTCACATTAAAAATATACATATCCAAAAGAAGTGTGTGGAGAGAGAAGCCATTTGTGTTGAAAGGATTTATTGTGTGGGAATGTTCAATGAAATATTAATGGCAAAAATAACAAAGAAGTGGGGGCTGGAGTGATAGCACAGCAGGTAGGGCATTTGCCTTGCACGTGGCCGACCCGGGTTCAATTCCCAGTATCCCATATGGTCCCCTGAGCACTGCCAAGAGTAATCCTGAGTGCAGAGCCAGGAGTAAACCCTGCACATTGCCAGCTGTCACACAAAAAAGCAAAAAAAAAAAAAAAAAAGCAAAGAAGTTTGGAGACCATGCCGAGACAGAAGTTCCACTGACAGGTGTTTCTTATTTCCTGTCGGATGCTCTTGGAGGTGATGAGAGGCTGAGGGAGTAGAGCTACTGTCTTTACATAAGCTGGAGAAGAAACTATGAATTCCTCATTCCATGCACCTTATTTTCAGTAGATACTTTATACAAACTCAACATTTATCAAAGAAAAATATGTGCCATGAAAGAAGGAATATTTCATAAAACTTCTGGAAGAGAAGAACAAACACAGGGAAGAAAAATTTTTGAAAAAATAGAAAATGGATAGAGAACAGGCTGTCTCACATGGGGTGCCTCAGAGGGGGGTGGGTGAGAGTCCTCCTCGCCCCAAAAAACCCAGCTCCGACAGCCAAAAACCTCCACAACCCAACTGTCGTCTCGCTCAAAGCTGCCCCCCAAGAGCTTGGGCAGAGACTCACATGAGTAAACATACTCCTGGACCACATGACCACAAAACTGAGATACATCATAAAACATTCCCTACCCATTCCCCATAATTACCACACCACATTTGATGGGGTTCAGATAATAGGCAACAAATCATAAAGGGAAATACATATGTATATGTGTATATGCATGTATACATCACCCAAACTTTAACAACATGTTAGTGATATACTATAGAATGTCTTAATGGCTCCCGCCAAAATAGAACAATCTTCACACTCTTTTCTATATGAACATTCTTTTGTAAGCATGTTCAGCAGTTCTTCATAACAGATAATACAAAATATATTATTTCAGTTATGTTTTGGGACAGGAATTGGGATTTGGGATGGAAACATCCCAAATTTGGTGGTGGGAAGGTATAATGGTGGTGGAACTGCTGTTTGAATATTGAATGTAATCAAACATTATGAACTTATAAAATTAAAAAAATTTTTAAAATGTAATATGGAGTTCATGCCCAATTCAATCAGCTTAATCAATGGCTGAAAAAATAGCAGTGCTCCTACATTATAATTTTTTAAAAAAAAGACCAATGCACATGCTTCTCATGGGAGGCCCTGGGTTAATCACTGGCATTGTATGGTCCATCAAGCATAACTGGGAGCAAGCCATAAGCATGGAGCTGGAGTAGCCTCTGAGTACTGTCCGGTGTGACTCCAAAATCAAAATAAATTTTACAAATTTAAATAATAAAGTTAAGGTGCCAGAGTGATAGTTCAGTGGGTAGGGTATTTACCTTGAACACAGCCAACCTGGGTTTGATCCCTCGTACCCCATATAATCCCGAATCCACCAGGAGTGAATCCTGAGCGCAGAGCCAGGAGTAAACCCTGACCACATCCAGGTATGACTCAAAAACAAAACAACAAATAAATAAAAATAAAATTATGAAGTTGACTAAGAGAAGTGGGCTTACTAAGGGCAATAGAAGAAGTAGGGGAAAGCACTGAAGTGATCGTGGAGGGAAACTGACCCTCTGCTGGAATGTGTAGCATTAGAAAGTTCTATGCATGAATCCTACCATTAACTCTATTGTAAATCACCGTGTCTCAAATAATTTTTAAAAATAAAATAATAAAGCTGGGCTGGAGATATTGTACAGCAGGTAGGGTGCTTGCCTTGCACTCAGCTAACCTGGATTTGATCCCTGACATCCCATATGGTCCCCCAAGCACTGCCAGGAGTGATTCCTGATTGCAGAGCCAGGAGTAGCCTGAGCATTGCTGGTGTGGCCACAAAACAAAATAAATAACAAATCTTTTCTTAGGAAATGCAGTTTTTGGTAAAATATGTGATCTCTACAATTTGCTTATGATTTGGTGAAAATATTAATTATTAAATATAAGAAAATATTGAAATGCTAAATTTGAGGGCTGGAGCGATAGCACTGGGTAGGGTGTTTGCCTTGTATGCAGTCAACCTGGGTTCGATCCCCAGGATCCCATATGGTCCCCTGAGCACCACCAGGAGAAATTCGTGAGTGCAGAGCCAGGAGTAATTCCTGTGCATTATCGGTGTGACCCCCCAAAAAAGAAAATAATTTTAAAATAAAATGTTGTTGTAAAAAATAAATTTAAAAAATTTTTAAAATAGAATGCAAAATGTTGAAGTCTACAAGTATTTATTGTAATGTTTTCAGCTTTTCTGTATTCTCATAACAAAAATTTTGGAGGAAAAGGGGAATATATATGACTTGCCTTCACAAAATAGTAAAGGTAGAAGTAGAGTCATACTTAAGTATCAAAAGAAACAAAAAGAATCCAGAACTATGTCCAGAACATGGCGATTGTACAGTGGATTGAGCGCTTGCCTTGCACTCAGCCAACTGGAATTTGATGCCCAGCATCCCATATAGTCCTCTGAGAACTTCAGGAGTGATTCCTGAGCACAGCCAGCTGTGGACCCCAAATGAAACAAACAAAAAGTGTATGGGACTGGAGAGACAGTAGAGCAGGCAAACCCAGGTTTGACACCCCCAGCACCCCAGATGGTTCCACAAGCCTACCAGGAATGATCTCTGAGCATAGAGCTAAAAGTCAGCCTTGAGCATCACTGGGTGTGGCCCCAAAACAAAAACAAAAAGAATAAGTATATTTTTTTCACTCAGGAATTTATTTTAAAAAAATAAAAACGAAGACAATTCATCATTAATACTTATATCTTGAAAGAAATGTAAAGAAATTTTCAGAAATTAACTGGAGAGATAGTATAATGGGTAGAGCATTTGCCATCCACACAGCTGACCTATGTACAATCCCTGGAACCATGTAGGGTCCCTGAAGCTACAGCAGGAGTGATCCCTGAGCTCAGAGGCAGGAGTAAGCCCTGATCACTGCTGGGTAAGACCCCAGACAAAGAAAAACAAAAGAAAAAAAAAGTCTTCAGAAATAAGAAGTCATTTGCTACTGATTGGCCTGACAGTAGTTTATTCCAAATTAAATACATCTATGAGTATGACTCATAGATGAAATGAATGACAGTCATGTTTAATGGAACCAGGGAGAATTGGGACTACTGTCTTCCACAGTATTTGCAGGGTTCTATCACCAGTGTTGCTTGAGTTCCTCTATCATTTTTAACTGTCCAACTGCAAGAGCAAGCACAATAAAAAGTACTAAAAGTATAAATAACTGGCCAAAAGAAAATGTGTAGTCATATGCAATGTTTAATCAAAAGCATCAGATGTAGAGTTTACACGTTGAGTGAAATCAAGCAGAGGGATAGGAATAGACTCAAAATACTCTCATACGAGGGATAGAGAAACCTCCTAGGGGAATATCAGATGCGCATGGGCAATAGAAATGAAGAGCAGGAGGATTGGTCTTCAGTAGGAAACTTGGTGCTGGAGCAGAGGAGTGGAGGGGGCAGGTTTGGGAAGGGAACTGGAACACTATGACAATTGGGAGGGGAACAGTGTCTGCTGCAGAGGGAGACTGGAGTGGAAGGGAAACTGGGACATAGGTGGAGGAGAGTAGGTACTGGTGAAGGGATTGGTGTTGGAATAATATATACCTAAAACTCAATCATAAATATCTTTGCAACTTTGTAACTCACAATGATTCAATTAAAAAAATCAAGAGGGGAATAAAAATATCAAAACCAGTGCAATGAAAGCAGAAAATATTAATCTTTATATATCAGTAATCACTTTAAATATCAAAGAAAAAAAGAAGACAAAGTCCAGACTGGGGAAAAATATTTGCAAAGGCAATAAAAGACTATTATCCAAAATAAAAATATGTATTACTGATAGTAATAAACTAATGGCAAATTAATAAAACTTGATTTGAAGAAGAACACAAAGAGCTCTTAAACCTGGCTCGGAATGGGGCTGGAGAGATAGTACAGCAGGTAAAGCACTTGCCTTGCACGAGGTCGACCCGGATTTGATCCCAGGATATCCCATAAATTCCCCCAAGCCCTGCACACATAACTCCTGAGTGCAGAGCCAGGAGTAACCCCTGAGCATCACCACGTGTGGTCTAAAAACAAAAAACAAAAAATGTTGTTCAGAAGGGATAGACAGATAGCTCAATCCCATCATCAAATGATGCCCCACTGCTAAATTGACACCCAAACACTAAGCTAGAAAAAGGCCCTGAGCACTGCTGGGTATGGCTCAAAAACAAACAAAAACTAAGAAAACAAATGGCCATACTCAACCAGCCTGAGAACTGATCTACAGAACTGAGTTTAGCAGGGTGGGGGACTCGGGAGGTTGGTGGGGAAACAATTTGGTGGAACGTGTAGTTCTGAAGGATTATATGCATAAACTCCTAAGAGAAACAGTAATGTAGGGGACAGATTAATAGTAAAGGGGGTATGGTGCTGGCCTTGTATGCGGCCAAACCGGGTTTCATCCTTGGCATCTGATATGGTCCCCCAAGTCTCAGACAGTGCGATCCCTGACAGCAGAGCCAGAAGCACCACTGGGTACCACCCAGCAACCAAAACCAAGCCAAACAAACAAAACAGCATTGCAAATCACAGTGCCTAAAGAATTTCTTAAAAATATTTAAGCGGGAGCAGGTGGGGGTGGGGAGTGGAGTGATAGGTGTTTGCCTTGCAGGAGGCCGACCTGGGTTCGATTCCCAGCATCCCATATGGTCCCCCGAGCATTGCAAGGAGTAATTTCTGAGTGCATGAGCCAGGAGTAAGCTCTGCATTGCTGAGTGTGATCCAAAAAGCAAAAAAAAAAAAAATTAAAAGCAAAGAATAGTTTGGAAATTTATTACAAAATAAAACATACTCTGTAAGATCTAAAATTTATTCCCTTTGATATATTTCCAAATAAATTGAAAATATATAATTATGTAAAACCCACACAAAAATGCTTTAAGTACGTTTATTCCTATTTACTAAGGCTTCTAAACAATCATGATCACCTTCTATCAGTGAATAAGCAGAAGTGTATACGTTTAGGCAATAGAATACTATTCAGTGCTAAGAAATTATCCAGCCATAAGACTGAGGGAAACTGAAATGAGTACTGTGAGAAAAAAAAAAACGCTCTGAAAAGGTTACATGCTATATAATCCCAACTACATGACAATTGGAAAAGCAGAGCTATGGAATCAGTAAGACGAGTGCTTATCAGAGTTAAGGTGAAGGTTTGAAAAAATACAAGGTAGGAAATTTGAGTGGTGAAAATCCTTTATATGATACCATAATGCTTGATACAAGTCATGAGACATTGTCAAAACCCATACAATGTACAACAGAAAGAGGAATCCAAATATGCAATAATGGAATTTGGGTGATAATGAGTCCAGGTAGGTTCAGCAAATGTACTACTATAGTACAAGAAGCTGACAGTGGGGAGGTGGATGAGAATTCTACTTTTAGTTTTTCTGAAAACCTAAACCTGTTTAAAAATAAACTTTGTTTTGTTTGGGGCCACAACCAGTGGTGCTCAATTTACTCCTGGCTCTGCACTTAGGGGTCACTCCTGGTAGGACTCAGGGGACCACATAGTATATCAGATTTTGAAACAGGGTCAGCCGCATGCAAGGCAAGCACCTAACCTACTGTAGTATCTTTCTGCCCCCCTCCCAAAAATAAACTTGATTTGTTAAAACAAAATTGTACTCTATTACATCTCTAAATATTTGAAGGAGCAGTAGAACTCACTTTTGATAGTCTCAGTTATAGACCCCCTGACATTCATATCTGTAATAAGGACAACTTAGAATACAGTATTACAATCATTAAAATGCACATCAAATTCGGTGTGTTTATCCACCAGTTATTCACTGCCCAACCCCAAAAGGAATGATGTAGCTGTCTTCAAAGAACGTTTCTTCTTTCTGGGTGCCATTAATTTTCTCATCAGCTTCTTATTCCTATAGAGTTAGGAAAGAATTTTGAAAAATGACTCAGGTCAGACCTTTTTAAGCAAACAAAGGGGTAAGATTGTCCTTATGCTCTGCATATGTCTTTATACTGTCCCTTAATTGTCAATATGCACTTAACCATCTTGATCTATTTATAGCTAAGTCTATCATGTTCCTTCATGTGTCTTCATGTCTTCATGTATTTCCCTGGTATGTTCTACAAAAATGTCTGAATTACTTTCTAGCAGGTTAGTTCTTTCTTCACTTTTATTTATTTATTTACTTTGGAGAGCTATGTCCAGCCAGTGCTCAGGGCTAACTCCTTACTCTCTGCCTTCAGGGATCACTCCTGAAGTGATCTCCAAGACTCAGGAGACCATAAGGGATGTCAGGCTTGCCAGGCTGCATGCAAGGCAAGCACCCTATCTGCTATCTGCTATTCTATGGCTCCCGTCCCAGGTTAGTTCATTCTCTGTCTCCTTCCCTTCCTCCCTTCTTCACTGACATCACTCCCTGACATCCCTGACTTCCTTCCTTCATTCTTCTTTTTGTTTGTTTGTTTGTTAGTTTGTTTTGGGGGGAATGAAAACCAGAAGTGCTCATTGACAGTTTAACAAAAGAAAATAGGTTGGGTATATGTACATGATGTAATACTACTCAGGCAGACTTTTTTGTTTGTTTGTTTCCTTTTTGGGTCAGACCCAGAGATGCTCAGGGGTTACTCCTGGCTCTGAACTCAGGAATTACTCCTGGTGGTGCTGGGAGATCATATTGGATGTTGCGAATTGAACCTGAGTCAGTCGTTTTCAAGACAAGCACCTTTACCTACTGTACTCTCTCTCTGGTCCCAGGAAGACTACATCAAATAAAGAAGATTTAATGTCTTTTTTTTTGGGTGGGGTCATACCTGACGATGTACAGGGGTTACTCCTGGCTTATGCACTCAGGAATTACTCCAGGAAGTGCTTGGGGGACCATAAGGGATGCCAGGGATTGAACCCAAGTTGGTCGCAAGCAAGGCAAATGCCCTACCCACTGTACTATTATTGTTCCAGCCAGGCAGACATTTTTAAAAGATGACATCTTGGGGCAAGAGATGTGGAAAAGTGCATGTTGCATGCATGAGATCTGACATCAGATATATGAAAAAATACGAATTATTATTATTTAACATAATGCAGATGAATCCATAGAGTACTGTACTTAGTGAAATACATCAGATATGTACATTGTAAATTATAGTACAATTTTTCTTGTGCTTCAGAAATAAAACAAGTGCTTTGATTAGAACAAAATAGTAGTTGCCAGAGGTGAAAGGGGAAATGGAGTGCATAGTTCTGTAAAAGAGTCAATTGTAAGCCATAGAAGGAAACTAGATTTTGTGATCGTGATAATTTGTGATCGTGATAAAGTAATTGCTTTATATCTGAGAACTACATCTTTTTGTTGGTTTGGGTTTTTTGTTTGGGGGCCATATCTGGAAATGCTCAAGGCTTACTTCTGGCTCTGCAACCAGGGATCACTCCTGGTGGGCTGAGGGGCACCATATGGGCTGCTAGGAAAGTGACCCGGATTGGCCACATGCAAGGCAGGCGCCCTACCACTGCACTATTGCTCTAGCACCCATACCTGAAAATTATATTTTAAACCAATGCCACTTCAATTTAAAATTTTGAGGGGGAGCCAGAGAGATAGTACAGCGGATTGGGAGCCTGCCTTGCACACAGCTGACCCTGGTTCTATCACCAGCACTCCATACGGTCCACCAAGCACACCAGAAATTATCCCTGAGCACTGGGTCCTCCTCCCCCGAAAATGGAGAGGACTGAGAAGATAACCAAAGGGTTAGTAAACGTGCTTCATACACTGGAGAATTAGAGTTGATCTCCACCACATGGTCCCCTGAGCACTGCTGGGAGCAACCCCTGAGTAAGGAGTAGCCCCAGAACATCACCTAGTGTGGTCAAAAAACAAAAATTAAAACAAGGGGGCTAGGGGCTAAAGCAATAGCACAATGGGTAGGGCGTTTGCCTTGCACGCGGTCGAACCAGGTTCGATACCCAGCATCCCATATGGTTCCCTGAATACCACCAGGAGTGATTCCTGAGTGTAAAGCCAGGAGTAATCCCTGAGCATCGCCGACTGTGACCCAAAAAGAAAAAAAAAGTAAAAAAAAAAAAATTCCAGTATGCTTGTCATCTGTTTTCACTTAACAAAATTATTCAGAAGCCTATCCTATAGGGTTAAGAACCTGTAGATACCTACTTTGCTGTGAGTCATGTCTTAAAAAAAAAAAAAAAACTTAAGAGATTACCTTGCAGCACATTCGGGGCACAGCATATTATCTTCTAGGTCTGGGGACGAGAAAGTACAGGCTGGTAACAGGAAGAGAGAAATCATCCTTTTGGAAGTATCAGGTACCCAGGTCTGACCGCCATGGAACTGCAGGCGCACCCAACCCTCTGTCTCTGCTGAGAGAGGTCTGCCGTGGACCACACACCACCTGAGTCCTGGGGAGGGAAACAGAGGCATCAAGGGTAAACTAGAGTGAGAGGTCCAGGTCAAGTCTCAGTTAAGCCAGCACTCTGGACTTTGTTTTCTCTCACATACTGTTTATGAGTTAACAGAAGACAACCCACCAAAATGTGGACCAAAAAAATTATACTGCATGAGAAACTGAAAATGTTAGTTCTTGGAATGTTTCTATATAGGATTTTATATATTGGTTTATATGTACTCTTTGGATTTTTTGTTTGTTCTTATTTTGGGGACCACATCTGGTCGTGCTCAGAGGAGCACATGGGATATGGAAATTGAATCTGAGGACCATATGGGATGTTGGGGATAGAATCTAGATCAGTTTTGTGCGAAATAAGTACCCTACTTGCTGTACGTTCTCTCTGCCACCCCCCTACATTTATTCTTAAGAGCATGATTAATATTTACTTGTCACTTACTTTATTTACAAATGAGATAATTGGATCTTAAGGTGATAAACATCATTTTCTCAGAACTAAGACATAGATAAAAGGCATTCTAATTCACAGCCCATTCACCCAAATACTACATTGTATTGTCTCAACTGTAGGAAAATGGTAAAGCATATTTACTTAAAAGTTTGAGGGACCAGAGAGATAGTACAAGAGATGTAAGGCTTTTGACTTGTGTGAGGGCTCATGTGGTGTGATGCTGATTCAAACCCCCATACCACATAAGCACTACCAGGAGTCACTCCTTAGCACAGAGCCAGGAATTACCCCTGATGGGAACCACAGACCAAGAAAATAAAACTGTAAGAAGAGACCAGAGAGAAGAGAGATAGCTCAAAGGGCAGGAGCACAACCTTTGCATGTGGGAACCCCAGATTCAGTCACTGCTACTGCATGGTTCCTCAGGACTGTGCCGAGAGTAAACTCTGAGCAGACTAAGTATGGATGTCCAAAATAAAGCAACAAAAATAATAGTCAGAGCAATCTAATTTTTGAAATAGAAATTTTCAAGAAAACAAAGTAAGATCTACATAAATTAAGTTTTAAAATTGAAAGAAGGGAATAATTGAACCACAGAATTGACCCAGCTACTCCAGTTCTGAGATTTTTTTTTTTTTTTTTTTTTTTTGCTTTCTGGGTCACACCCGGCGATGCTCAGGGGTTACTCCTGGCTTTGCACTCAGGAATTACTCCTGGAGGTGCTCGATGGACCATATGGGATGCTGGGAATCGAACCCAGGTCGGTCAAGTGCAAGGCAAACGCCCCACCCGCTGTACTATAGCTCCAGCCCCACCAGTTCTGAGATCTTATCTGAAGAATATGCAAATACTAATTCAGGGGCTAGAAAGAGCACAGCACTGTGGTGCTTGCCTTGTACACAGGCAGCTGGGTTTGATCCCTGGCATCCTATATGGTTCCCCAAGCATCACCAGGAATGATTCCTGAGTGCATAGCCAGGAGCAATTCCTGAGCATCTCTAGATGAAGCCCACAAACAAACAAACAAACAAACAAACAAAATAATGTTAAATCAAAAGGATATGTATACCTGATGTCAATGCAGTTTGAAGCCTTATCAACAATAGCCTGAATATCTACAGAGGGATGAATGGACAAAGATATAGAACAAGTATACACACAGTGGAATACTACTGAACCATCTATTCCACATAGCAATGGAGTTTGAATAAATCTTGCCATTTGGGACAACATGGATGGGCTTTGCAAGTATGAGAGTGTTATGCGAAGTAAAATAAGTCAGATAGGAAAAGTTGATATGATTACACTCATATATGGAATATAAAAAGCAGCCAAACTCAGAGCTGGAGCAGTAATACAGCTTTTTGTGCACAAAGCTGACCTGGGTTTGGTCCCCAGCATCCCATATGGTCCCCCAGCACCTCCAGGAGTAATTCATGCATGCAGAACCAGGAGTAATCCTGCAGGGTATGATCCCACATGCCATCCTCCCTCCCCTCTAAAAAAAAAAAAACTAAAAAATGAAGCAGACTTAGATTTAGCAAACTGAGGAGTGGTTACCAGCGGGAAAAGGGATTGGGAACTGTGTGGAATAGGCAAGAAATGAATTATATAGGGATGGGTAGAAATTAAAATTTTTAAAGCTGATCATGATGTATGTAGTGCATAATGGGATGGTGAATCACGATACCAAATAGTATATATTATAAATGTTATGAACCAACAGAATATCTACATGTGAAACTGCAAGGAATTAAGGGGTCTGCCTTGCACATGGCCAACCCCTTAATCCCTTCACCACATATGATCCTCCCCCACCTCCAAATAACACCAGGAGTGATTCACCTTTAGCACAGAGCCAGCAGTAAGCCCTGAGTAGAGCTTACTATGGCCCCAAACTGAAACAAAATAAAATAAAAACTAAAAGAGAGAAAGAAAAGGAACCTGAGGACTGGCACAGGGCTGAATGGGGCGCTCCCTTGCAAACACAGCCACAAGCTCAAGCCACAGGTATTGACAAGCATGAGCATGGTCCTGGCAGCCTGACTCTCTGGGATCCCTGGTGTCACAAGTTATTTCCGGCCCATCATAGCCTGGTGGATGGAGGTAACATACACAAAGATGTGCAAGTACCGTGGCCAGAAGTGCAACCTCTGCCAAGGACTGTGTGAGCCAAACACTCCTCTCCCACCGTATAAGCACAACTGGCATGGCTTAAGCCTGTGATCCTCAGGGACAGATGAATGTGCTTCAACTAAAGGAATTCGAGTCTCCGTGACCACCGGGACCAGTGTGGAAGCACCACAACCTGATGGAGACCTCGTGAGGATCAGAGCTAAAAATGTGCAAGCACCACAGTTAGGCATGTGTGCAACCCTATTCATTATAACAATGCCAACAACAAGGGGAAGGAAGTGGGGGATAAAATGAACTAATTTTTCAGAAGATGGGGGCTGTCACCAGGGCTTTCCTGTAACAACCAAGAGATAAAGTAATCACCATATAGCAAGTGTAGAGATTATGTATGCTTTGTGCAATACACTCACAAGATAGCTAGGCACACTTGTGGATTATGGCGGGTGCTTTATAATTATAGAACAGAGTCCTAAGGATTATCACAGAGACTCAGAGCACCTGCCTTATGAGCATATGGTCTTAAGTTCAACTCCCCAGCATCCCACATGCACAGGACAAGATTCTGGCAGCAATTCTGTCTGTTATTGCTGGTGCCATGAGCAATGTCTGGCCTCAGTTCAGGCAAGAGTGCATAACCACCAAAAACGGATACAACTCCTGGTAAGTAAACTAAAAAAACAGGCATGTCAGGCCAGAGAGATAGCATAGCAGGTAAGGCACCTGCCTTGCACATAACCAGCCCAGGTTTGATCTCCAGCACCATATATGGTCCCCTGAGCATCATCAGGAGTGATTCTGAGCACAGTGCCAGGAGTAAGCCCTGATACCATCAGGTGTAGGCAAAAATAAAAACAAAACAAAAGAGATACATCACCCAACAAAAGGGGATTAAGCCACTTGCCTTGCATGTGGCTGAGCCATTCTGATCCCCCATATCATATATGGCCCCCCAACCACTGCCAGAAGTAAAACGCTGAGCACAAAGATAAAAGCAAGCATTCATCACTGCTGGGTACAGCCCAGAAAAACAAATCATAAAAAAATTCTGATAAAGGGGCTGGAGCGATTGCCGGGAAGGGCATTTGCCTTGCACGCAGTCGACTTGGGTTTAAGTCCCAGCATCTCATACGGTCCCCTGGGCACCGCCAGGAGTAATACCTGAGTGCAGAGCAAAGAGTCATCCCTGTGCATCACCTGGTGTGACCCAAAAAGCAAAAAATTAAAAGATAAAAAATCTGATATATGGAGATTAATACAAAGGTTGATGTATTTGCCTTGATGTGCGAACACCAGCCAAGGGCCTGGTTTAATCCCAAGCACAGCCAGGCATGGTCCCTAAGCACAAAGCCAGAAATGACCTCCCCTCTCTAAAACATAAACAAAAAAAAATAAAAAATAAAACCAAAGAAAATAATGTTTTCTCTTAAAGAGAGAAGGAGATAGAAAGGGATACATGCACCATAGCCAGGGTATGGGAACTCTGCAAATAGAGTGTGAATAAAGCAGAAAGCACCATGACCACATTTGTGCTTCCACTGAGAGCGCTAACGCCAGGGGACAGAGTGTAGTCCAGCAAGTAGGGCATCTCTCTTGTACGCAGCCGACCTGGGTTCGATTACCAGCATCCCATATAGTCTCCCTAGTGCCGCCAGGAACAATTCCTGACTGCAGAGCCAGGAGAAGTCCCTGAGCATCACTAGGTGTGACCCTCCCTCCAAAAAACAGAATGCTCATACCAGCCAGCATGTGTGCAAGCACCACCACGAAAGCACTGCAAGCCTTAGTGAGCCACTTTCTTCTAAGGAAATCCATTTTTGATTATTTAGTAAAATTAAGTAAAATAAATAAATAAAAAATAAAACCTCAGTGAGCACCAAGTCACTGGGAGAGCACCACAACCTAATGACCCCTCTGGGGAGCACCACGGATGGATATGGAGGCAACCCTGGGTGATGGCTATCAATATCAACAGCATCGAGAGGGGGAGGAGTAGAGAGCAGAGAGGGGTAGGTTGAAGGGGTCTTTGGGACATTTGTGGAAGGAAGGGAGCACTCTGGGTAGGTATGATTTGGGAACAATACATAAGTAAAACTACCATTAACACTGTAATGCATGGTACTTCAATAAAAATGTAAGAAAAAATTGCAAAATAAATAAATAATGTAAGCATCAAAGCTGGGTATGTGTGTAATTCCCTGTCCTTGCAACCACATCAACAATGAACAACAAAAGCAGGGTAGAGGAAATTATAAAATTGAAAACAGTTGCTCAAGAGCCGGAGGGATAGTACAGCAGGTAGGATGTTTGCCTTGCACACAGCCGACCTGGGTTCTATTCCCGGCATCCCATATGTCCCTTGGGCACCACCAGGAATAATTGAGAGTGCAGAACCAGGAGTAACACCTGAGCATTGCCGGGTGTGATCCAAAAAGCAAAAGCTAAAAAAAAATATCGCTCAGGCCAGAGGCACAGTATAATGAGTAGGGCACTTGACTTGCACTAACCAAGCTAGGTTTAATTCCCAGCATGCATATGGTCGCCACATGCCTACCAGGAATAACCCTCAGCACAGAGCCAATTATCAGCTCTGAGCACTGTTGGGTATGGTCCCAAAACAAAACAAAACAAAACAAAAGTTGCTCAATGAAGAGCACATAAAGGATGAGTTAATATGAGAACGAAGAGACAGTATAGTGGGTAGGGCATCTGCCTTGAACACAGCTGAGCTGGATTCAATCTCCAGCAACACATATGTACCCCCATTACCCCACCCACCCACAAGCCCCAGGAAGAGTGATCCTTAAGCACAGAGCCAGGAATAATCCCTGAGCACCACTGGGTGTGTTCCCAGCACTAAAAAAAAAAAAAGTCAATCTACAGGTACTTCAGCTAACTTCCCTTTCCCTCTACTAATTTTCCATTTATATTAAAAAGTTTACCTCCTCTGGAATGGTGCTCATTCTGTAAGGTCTTACCAGAGGCTTGAGGCAGGAAAGTCTCGGTCTCCACAGAAGGAGGAATTCGCTGTGAGTTTGCAGCTTTAGGCTGAACGCTTCTTGCAGCAATTCTTGCCCATGCTGCCAGTATGGCTTCCTGAGCTGAAGTGACCACTTCAACTATATTCATCTCCCTTTCAATCCCACTCATCTTCTGGCTTCTACGAAGTCTTCCTTTCTTGGCGTCCGCCTTGCATTTACTTGAACGTGACTGCAACCTGGCCTCCTGTGCCGTTTTAGGAATAGTCTGCCAACGAGACTCAGGTGAGTTTTTCAGTAAAACGTGACTGACATTAAGAAATTTTGTGTCGGGGGCTGGAGCGACAGCACAGTGGGTAGGGCATTTGCCTTGCATGCTGCCGACCCGGGTTCGATTCCCAGCATCCCATATGGTCCCCTGAGCACCGCCAGGAGTGATTCCTGAGTGCAGAGCCAGGAGTAACCCCTGTGCATCGCCAGGTGTGACCCAAAAAGCAAAAAAAAAGAAATTTTGTGTCAATTTTATCATTTTTTTTTAATATACTGACCTACATGCTCTTAGTGTGGGAGGAAGATTAAGGAATATTGCCTCCTACAGAGGGCTGGAGCAATAGCACTGCGGGTAGGGCATTTGCCTTACACAAGGCAGACCCGGGTTTGATTCCTCCATCCCTCTCAGAGAGCCTGGCAAGCGACCCCTGAATATTCGATATGCCAAAAACAGTAGCAACAAGTCTCACAATGGAGACGTTACTGGTGCCCACTCAAGCAAATCAATGAGCAATGGGATGACAGTGACAGTGACTAATTCTGCACAGTGAATATGAAATGTTAGCCTCCTACAGAGCCATGGGAGAAATTTGCTTATAAAGTGGTCTACAGTCGTGGTTCAGGGACTGGAGACCACACATGAAGCTTCTAGTCTCAGCACCATAGGACCTGAGACTTCAATGCTAAAGCCTTGCGAAGCTGGGGCCACAGGGCTATACCTAAGGTGCTTAGGAGGCCAGGTGAGACAAGGACTGAATTTCAGGCTGTATGACCCCAGCCCCAGAAATTTTTTATTCTTCAGACTGCATGTGGTGGTAGTTGGAGTTGCTACTGATATCTAGAAAATACAATAAAAACAGAACAGCCCTTAAAATTTTGGCCCAGGACTGGAACAATAGTACAGTAGGTGGAGTATTTTGCCTTGCATGCTGCTAACCTGAGTTTGATCCCTGGAATTCCATATAGTCCCCTAAGCCCCCCCGAAGAGATCCATAAGCAGAGTCAGGAGTGTACCCTGAGGATCACTGGGTGTGACTCCCACAACACCCTCCCTCAAAAAAAAAAATGTTTGGCCTAGGTTATGTCAGACTTCTTCCTCAAAACCCTGAATGAATGATTTAAGGCTCTTCCTGCTCCTGGAGCAAACAGGTATCACTGGGCTACACTAGCACACGAAGGGGATGAATGGAGACGTTACTGGCGCCCGCTCAAGCAAATCGAAGATAAACAGGATGACAAGTGATACAAGTGAAGTTATTCATTGCCTTGACTGAGAGACCATGTCAGAAAAGTAACTTGAGCTGGTGGGAGAGCTCAAAAGACAGAGCACATGCCTGCATGCAGGAGGCCCAGGTTTGATCCTTGACACTGCATGGTACGACCCAAAGAGCAATGTCCTGAACTAGGAGCAGCTCCTCAGCTCCACTGGATATGGCTTCAAAACAAGCAAAATGAAAACAACAGAAGTTATTTCATTTCAATGTGGGGGCGCATGTGGACCACATCTGGTAACATGTGTTTGACTCTTTGAGCTCTCTCTGGGCTCTCGAAGGTGCGAATAAAATAGAGGTGGTGGCTGAGGACAAAATGAAAACTCATCCTCATACTTACCTGGTTACTTCCACAATAAGCACGCTTTAGGATCCTCTCATAAACTTCCATTTTCTAAGAGAAATTAAGAAGGGAAACAAAAATGGTAAGATGATAAAGTTTCCCATACCTGCTCTAAGCAGCAGAGGCCTGCCGGGACACTCACCTGGCCATCAGTACTTATACCAAGCTGATGGCACCAGTGCCGCAAAGTATCCCGATGCACTTGATCAACTGGAGGCAAAATGGTTGGCAGGGGGAGGATTGGGGAAGCTTTCAGTTATTCATTTGTTTGAAGCAGATGAACCGAGAAAAAAAGAAACCAAAATAGTTAAGTTTAATATATGTAAATTCCTTATCTTCATAAAGGTCTCAATTTTTTTTATTTCTCAAGCCAGTCTAAACATATACATTCAAAATATTTTCCTCATATTACACATAAAATTATAGATTCTGAATCGAAAGTCTCCCAATATTACACCATTTAAATGGCAGGTCTAAGACTCAAACCTACCTTTTGCAACACTAAGTTCTGGGGATTTTTATACTATATACAGCAGTCTGTTCTATCTTGGTAGCCTACAATAACCATCTAAAAAGAACATTAAGTTGGGGGTCTGGGTAAAGAGTACAGAAGAGAGGGTGCTTACCTTATATATGGCCACTGCAGGTTCAGTCTCTAGCACCCCAGATGGCATGGTTCCCTGAGCATGGCCAGAAGTGATTCCCAAGTACAGTCAGAAGAAAGCCCTGAGCATATTCAGGCATGGCCCCAAAACTAAAGCAGCAAATAAATAGTGTCTCTAGAACATCTACACTTTGGACCATAACACACTAGCTACCCTACAGAAATTAAAGAAAACCATCCCAAACAACATTACATCCATTAACCTCATTTCAATTTCATTTGTCTCACCTCTCTTTTGTGACTCTAGGCTGACACTAACAACTTCATCTGCAAGCTCTCTATTCATCACAGAAAACAAAATCAAGGGCCACAATAGACAGTAAAGGGATTGAGAAATTTGCAAAGTATCCTGATGACACCAGTTCAAATCACTGGAACACTCCCCCCACCACCATCGCCACCAATACCACCAAGGATCACAATTTCTAAGTGCAGAGCCAAAAACAGCCTTATAGCACTGCTGGGTGTTTCCTATATCTCTATCCTCAAAATAATATTTTTTGAATACATTTATAGTCATTCAACACCATCATATGAAACACTGAAAGCAGATACAAAGGAATATGGCATTAAAAGCTGCAAGAGTAAGCCCTATGCACCAGCATATTTGTTTGTTTGGGGGATTGGTTCAAAAACAAAAAAACATGCAAAAAAAGAGGTGCTTCACATTCAAAAGAACAAAAGTAACCAGTGTTGGTGTGGATATGGGGAAAAAGGGATTTTTCACTATTAGTGGTGCTCTTTCACAACTGGTCCAGCCTTTTTGGAAAACAATATGGGCATTTCTTCAAAAACTAGAAATTGAGCTTCCATACAACCCTGCAATACCATTTCTGGGAATATATTGTCAGGGTGCGTAAAAGCACAGTAGAAATGATATCAGCCTCTGTGCGTTCAATGCAGCACTGTTCACAATAGCCAAAATCTGGAAACAACCCAAGTGCCCTAGAACAGATGACTGGTTAAAGAAACTGGTACATCTGCACAACAGAATTCTATGCAGCTGTTAGGAAAGATGAAGTCATGATATTTGCTTATAAATGGATAGACATGGAGAGTATCATGCTAAGTGAAATGAGTCAGAAAGAGAGAGACAGACATAAAAGGACTGCACTCATTTGTGGAGTATAGAATAACACCACATGAGGCTGACACCCAAGGACAGTAGATAGATTCAAGGGCCAGGAGGATTTCCCCATAGCTGGAAGACTGCTTCATGAGTGGAGGGGAGAAGGCAGATGGAATAGAGAAGGAATAACTAAGAAAATGATGGCTGGAGGAATCAGTCAGGATGGGAGATGTGTGCCGAAATTAAATAATGGACAAAACATGATGATCTCTCAGTGTCTGTGTTGCAAGCCATAATGCCCAAAAGTAGAGAGAGTATGGAGAATATTGTCTGCCATGGAGGCAGGGGGAGGGAAAGGGGGGATATACCGGGGATATTGGTATTGGGGCACACATTTTGCCTGTAAGAGGTTCAGGTTCAAATCCCTTGTACAACATGATCACCTGCATACCTGGACCCAAATATACTAATAAGGAGGGCAAATCTTAAATGTTCTCATGGGGGCAAGGTGATTACATGAGGTGATGAATGTGTTAACCCTATATTGTGCAGCCATTTAAAATATCACATGTCATCACATCATAGACCTTTAAAAGACAATGTTTAAAAAAAAGACAATGTTAGATGTCTGTTATATCTGAACAAATCTGAGGAAAATTAATCTAGTCTTCACAGGAGTCATAAAAAATAAGCGTTAGGTTCCTTGGCCTCAGTTTTGTAGAATAGGATTTTATGCATTGGCCATTTGAACTTCCATCTTGCTGTCCTATAAAATCACCCTCTGTCCAAAGCAACCCACATGCTTATTTTGTCTTGAAGCATGGTGCTTAGCAAGTAAAAGGTATTTATGCTTTGGGGAATCTCTTAGCACAGGTAATTAAGGTTAAATTTAAGCTGAGGACAGTACAATTCTGAGGACTAGGAAGAAAAATCTAACATTCCAGTGATTCTCAGAGTTGAAGAAGCAGTCACCTGAACAAATCCTGTTCTCATACCTTTCCTGGGTTTTCTAGGATTTTCTTCTGCAGTTGAAGAAACATTTTGTTCTTCATTAGGAAACACTTGATGTTCTTCATTAGGTTTGTCTTCAACTGGAACCAATGTGAGAACTACATCCTCCTCGTATAAATCTTCCTCAAAAAAATTCTGGAAAGTAAGAAGGGTTAGTCACTGATTCTCATTTAGTGTTACATAACCAAATTGCCCATTTTCAAAGAGCAACTATTAAAACAGAACCTGAGAGGATAACAGATGGGTGGAGAGAAGGTTCACTGAGATTCTTTGAATCTGATGCCCATGCAGACAAATATTAATTGCTCTTTACATGAAACAATGAGGGAAAAAAGAGAAAGAAAATACAAGGACAAAGGTTGGGATGGGGGGCGGGGAGGACAGTGGGGACTTTGATGGTGGAAAATGTCCACTGGTGAAGGGATGGGTGTTTGATCACTGTATGACCAAAACTCAACATGAAAGCTTCGTAACTGTATCTCACAGTGATTTAATTTAATAAAAAAAGTGAACAAGAAAGAAATACTTGTTTTCATACAAAAAAAATAACAAGAATAGTGTTTTGGGAAATTAATCTTCATGGCCTTCCCCCTCCACACTTTAAAATACCAAATACTTTTATTTTATTTTCTCTCTGTATGGAATGTATTCCTGCCTTCCCATTTTTTATCACCCAATTTTCAATTACAGCTATCATCTACTCTCACTGACAGAAGCAATAATCTCTTGTTATCTCAAAATCCATTATGACTTCTTTGTACTCAGATAATTCTTTTGGTTTAAAAGTCAATAGCCCGAGGGCGGGAATGCAGCTTGCAAGTAGAGTGCATGCTTTGCATATAGGAGGTCTTTGGGGAGAGCCTCAGCAAAAAAAAAAAAAAAAAAAAGTTGAGGGGGGAGGGGGAAGGAAATCAAAGAAATAAAACTTCAATACCTTATTACTGTTAAATGTCAATAGCGTCTACAAATTCCTGAACAGCGCACTCCTTCCTCTCCAACCACATTGGTATGATTTCAGTCCCAAGACCCGAGGGCAACAGATGTATTTATTTTAAAGCACAAAACATTGCTTTCTGTTTTATTTTATGCAGTTTTATTTTATGTAAATTATGTAATGTGATTATACAGATTGCCCAATTTGTGTAACTCTGAATGTAAATAACAATCATGTCACTTGTAACAATGTATTCATTTTCCTACTTAACAATTTAGAAAACCATGTCGGGGAATTAAATGGAGCCTGTTGTAGAGAAACACGTATTTGAGTAAGTTTCTAAATTTCGCTTATCCTCTCAACCCTTAAGGTTGAATACACCACCGCGCGTCCTATTGTGATGACTCCTTCCAACGCAGGATTTGAAGCAGCCAAACCCTTCCCCCTACTTCAAACTTCAGCGACTCCCTATGGCTCTCAAACTCCTACCTTGTTTAGAAGGATTTTGCATTTGTATACCACTTTTCTAAGTGCGTCAAAAGACTTTCACCATCCATTAAAAAAAAAAAAAAGATTACCTTTGGGGGAAATTTTAATTCTATTTGCGATAACAAGGGCTCAAGGAGCTCTACAACTTGCCCTTTCATATACTTAATACTGGCTAATTCTATCTCCTGGCCTGGCGCAGTGGCTGCTGTTAATACCTAGGAAAACGTCTCAATTTAATTTCATCTTCAGTGGAGGGCTAGGAAGGATACTTTTACAACCACAGCCCAAAGGGTGTAAGTTACTTCTTATTGACTGATGAAATAAACGCACTGATCAGTTTCTGAATTTATGCGCGTGTCTCCCACATAACTCCACATCTCTTAAGTGTATCTATGTTGATCAGCTACAGATTTTTTTTTTCTCTCTACCAAATAAACCTAACTTTGGACTAGGAAGGGAATATCTCTTTTTTCAATTCTAATCTCCCCCGATACAGACAAAGCCAGTCACCTGATGGAAAAGTAATCACCAATAACAAAGCGGCAATCCCAAAGCAGAGATCCCCCACCTCGACGAAATTGAATCCATGGCAAAAGGAAGAAAAACAAGTCTCTAGGAAGACTCTGAAAAGTGAAGCTGTGAGAAAAAATGATTCGTTGCAAATTCACCTTACCTTCTCGCTGCTTTCGTGATTTGAACCTGCCATTTCCAGGAACAATCAGAGACTAAGCCCAGCCCAAGACCTGAAGGAATCTGCAGTTTACTCTTTTTTATCCTGAGAGTTCCTAGCTAGATTTCTCCTTTTATAAGCAAATGTCTCCTTCTACTTCCTGTTTCCCAGTGGAAAGTTGTCCTCCTCCCCTTTCCCCCTCCCTCTATATCTGACGGTTTGATTATTTTATCAAGTTCCCGAGTCTGTTTGGCCTATGACGTGAGAGTTTAGGGGTCTGGGGCGGTCTGGGGCTACACCCGGCGGTGCTCTGTGGTTACTCCTTGGCTCTGTGCTCCGTAGCTGCTCCCACGGGGGCTGGGGGGGGGGGGGTCATGTGATGCCGGGATCGAAATGGGTTGGCTGTTTACAAGGCATGCGCCTTAACTCCTATACTGTGTTTCCGCTCCAGTTTAATTCTTTTTTTTTCTTTTTCTTTCTCTTTTTTATTGCTTTGGGCCACAATCTACTCACGTGCTCAAGGATCACTGCTGGTACTTGGGGGGCGAGGGGGGGTCGGGGGTGCTATGTGGGATGCCATGATAAAACCCAAGGTCTCTGCTTGCAAGAGCACAGCCCTAACTGCTGTGCTATCTCTCTGGACCCCCACTTTTTTGGGCTTTATTTTTCCGGAGGGGTGGGGGAGTCACACCTGGCTGTACTCAAAGCTTTTTCCTAGCTCTGTGCTCAGGGATCTGTCGGCACAGCTTAGGGGACAATATGCGGTGCCAGGGATCCTACCCAGGTCAACTGCTTGCAAGCCAGTTGCATTACCCACTGTTCTATCTGGATGGAGCTTAATTCTTGAATCATATATTAACATTTTTTTCTGATTTGATGATTCCACATAATTATTGGAGGTGATTAGTGTCAAGCAAAATATTAATTTTTATCAGTTGCTTTGTTCTCTTTCTGTTTGTTTTATGTTTGTTTGTTTGTCTGTCTGGAGGCTCTGCCTGCAGTGCTCTGGGCTTACTCCTGACTGCACAGGGATCTCTCCTGATTTGTCTTTCTGATGCTGTGTGATCCTGAGGATCAAAAGCAGATGAACCACAGGCAAGGCAAACACCCTGCTCACTGTTCTATCTCTCTGGCCCCTACTTTGGGTTTTCTGGACCAGTTCTTCATCTTCTGTACAGAATGTTGCTTGCCGCATTTGAAGCAATGAAACGGTTTTGGTTTTAATCACTAAAATTAAGGGCGTGAACATTCCTTATCAGCTGCCTCATTACCTGTGGGTGTGTTTTGTTTCTAAGCAGTTTACAAGGAAATTTTGTTAAACATTTGTTGCAATGACCTTTATACATTTTTAATTTTATAGGCTCAGTAGAAAAGCCTCAAAGAGCCCAGGGACTGGATCCTGCAATCTGCATGGGGTTTGGGGCCCTTCCTCTAGATTCAGCAGGCCAGAGAAGTCTAATTCTCCTCCCACCCCCAGACTAAAAATGTTGTCTTTATTCCTTTTAAGATGAAACATGGAGGGGCTAGAGTGATAGCACAGCAGGTAGGGCGTTTGCCTTGCACTCAGCTGACCGGGTCTCAATTCCCAGGATCCGATATGGTCCCCCAAGCACCGCCAGGAGTAATTCCTGAGTGCAGAGCCAGAAGTAACCTCTGTACATCATCGTTGGGTGTGACCCAAAAGCAAACAACAACAACAACAACAACAACAAAAATAAGATGAAACATGGAAGAAAATTTAAAGTGACAAGTTACAATTGAAGCAACAGCGTATTTTTATTTCTGTGATAATATTGGATGAAGTGAATGATGTTAATTTGGGAGAAATAAGAGACTGGGGGGCTGAAGGGGGAAGAAAAGGCAGATGGGAAGCAACAGGGGGTAAAGGGTAAGGGGCCAGGGGTGGTGTAAAGGAGTGGTATGGCTAGATATTCCAACCCAGAGTAAACACTGGGAGCATATTATTATTTTGCTTTTGGTGTCACACCCAGGGATGCACATGGGTTACTCCTTGCTCATGCACTCAGGAATTACTTCTCACAGTGCTCAGGAAACCATATGAAATGCTGGGAATCAAACCCAAGCGGCTGCGGGCAAGGCAAACAACCCTACCCGCTGTGCTATGGCTCCACCCCCTTTAATTTTAATTTTAAAAGTGACTCCGGAATTTCATAACAGTCTTAAACTAGGGGCGTCACACTCGCTGGGAGATTAGATTTAAATGTAGGAGTGAGATGACTCTTTATGTCTAAGCACAGATATAAAGCCTCCAATACAAAAAAACATACTGGAAGGGGAGGGTCTGATTACTCAGAAAGAGGAGCAGTGAGAGCCAACCGTATTTATGTGAGTGATGGATTAATAGAGGCGGAAGGAAGTGCAAGCACACTGCAAATGTTGGAGACATGAGGTGATAAAAGATGAAGCTGGAGTCGAGTTTTCATAAATCACTCAGAGGAACCAAACCTAAAGGAAAATGTCATTTACAAACAATAACGGCAGCCTAGGTATCTGGCGCACTGGAAGCCCTCTCTCTGGAAGGAAAATAGTTTGTTTCATCAGCCTCAAGACCGATGGAGCCTGGGTCAGTTTTGTTCACTAGTCCAGGATATTTACAACGTCATCTGTGAAAGCCCACCTTCAACTATGGAAGAATTGCTTGGAGAAATAGTTAAGTCTCTACTTCTGAGTTCCAAAAGCTGGTCCTTTGGGCTGGACCCAGATATCTGGGCTTCGAACAAGCCCTCGGGGTAATTCTTAAGTTGTTGAATTGAAGTCTAGAATAGTCGACAAGATAAGGGTTTGACCTAATGGCTTTGAATTGGGCAGATAAAGGCCCAGGCTCATCTCATCCTGAAAGGAAACTGAATGTTGATCTTTAGGTCAAACCAAGAAAGCACTCCTGCTACGTGGGTGTGGCCCCCAACTGTTGTGCTTTTTCTGATCGGACAGCCTTAGCCTGGTGGCCTAAATTGGTTTCAGTGCCTTTGGCTGAAGCCAAAGTTCAAGTAGGAAAATGGAAAATCATCTTATTACCATATTTTCTTAGCACCTTTGTACGTATTACAATAGAATTGAATTATCTTATTTTTCCCCTTGCTTCTGCAAGTGTTATATTATGGGGCTATTCAAACATGCACAAAAAGCAATAATTTTGTCACAAACCCTCACAGATCCATAATCTAGATCTAAGAACTATTGATTCCAGGGCCTGAGCACTACAGCACAGAGGGCGTTTGCCTTGCCTGTGGCAGACTTGGGTCCAATCTCATTTGGTTCCTTGAGCACCACCGGGAGTAATTCCTGAATAAAGAGCCAGGAGTAACCCCTGAGCATCATCTGGTGTGCCTTCCCCCCTTCCAAAAAAACCCCACAGAACTACTGACTCCAATCACTAATTTTATCTGAGACACCACTTCTACCTCTGTCCCTGGGATATTTTCAAAGGAATGCCTGACCTCATATTTCATCCATAAATCCACAGAGGGGAAAAGGACTTTTTTCTAACTCTAATTCTCATATCATTTTCATACCTAAGTATAATTCTACATTGCATTATCAAACTATTCAGGCTGTTCAAATGTCCCACAGTCTTCAAATATTCAATTTCTCATTTTCTTGATTTTTTTCTTTTTTACCTGTATTTTTTTCTTGACTTTGCTTTTTTATTTTCTCTGGTTTGTTGACTTTTTTTTTTTTTTTAACAGAGGTGGGAGAGGGGATTTGGGCCACATCCTGCAGTACAGAGTTTAATCTTGGTGTTCTGGAGAACATATGTAGTGCTAGGAACCAAACCCTAATTGGTTGCACATGAGACAATTGCCCTACACCCTATCCTATCACTCTGGGTACCCACTGCATTCATTTTCAGCTCTCCCACCCTCCCTTTATTCACCCTTTCTTAGTTGAGGCACAGATGTTACAGTTGTGGTTATCAAGATTTGCTATTCTGCACTCACATACATTATCACCAGGAGTTGCACTTTTTTTTTTTTTTTTTTTTTTTTTTGCTTTTTGGGTCACACCCAGCGATGCTCAGGGGTTACTCCTGGCTTTGCACTCAAGAATTACTTCTGGCGGTGCTTGGGGGACCATATGGGATGCTGGGAATCGAACCCGGGTCGGCTGAGTGCAAGGCAAACGCCCTACCCGCTGTGCTATCGCTCCGACCCGAAGGAGTTGCACTTCTTAGCCATATATTTTGTTTGTTTTTTTCTTGTTTTAATTAAAAAAATTTTTTTTTTCTTATTTGGTTGGTTTGGGGATTACAGCTGGCCATGCTCAGGGCTTACTCCCAGCTTTGGGCTCAGGAATCACTTCTGTCAGAGTTCAGGGAAACATATGAGATTATGGGAATCAAAGTCAGCCGCATGCCAAGCAAGCACCTTACCCACCATACTATCTCTTGAACTCCTTCCTGGCCCTCTCTTTTAGTTTCAGTGTTCAGTTGGGACCACACCTCTCTGGTGCTATTTACATGTATCAGTATGCAATCACTGTTGGAAATTGCTAACAGCATGAGGAGTACAGACAAAAGAACTGCCAGCTCAAAGGGCAGAGCTGGCTGGATCACTTGGCTTATGTGGCAACAGTAGGATTTAAAGTTGTGACCACAAACTTGTGGTTTAAGCCACTCTAAGTCACTAATTCTGCTGGGACTCAGGCAAAAATTTTGTTTGTTTCTTTGTTTTTGTTTTTATAGAGGCTAATCCCAATAAAGCTCAGGCCCAACAGAATGTTCATCATCATCATCATCATCATCATCATCATCATCATCATCATCATCATCCCATTTATTGTCAATTTTTTCCTCGAGCGGTCTCAGTAATGTCTTCATTTGTCCTAACCCTGAGATTTTAGAAACCTCTCTTTACTCTCCTTTCTAATGGTGCCGCATTGGAGGCTCTTTCAGAGTCAGGGGAATGAGACCCATCACTGTTACTGGTTTTGGCATATGAATATGCCATGGGGAGCTTGCCAGGCTCTCCCATGTGGGCAGGAAACTCTCGGTAGTTTGCCAGGTTCTCCCAAAGGGAGAAGGCTATAAGGTGTCGCACTGCAGAATGTTACTTAGAGACTAATAAGACCACACATGACAGTGCTTGAAGGAACTGTACAGTACTAGGGTGGAACTTGATTTCACATACACCAGACATGAGCTCTAGTAGTTGTGCCATAATGTCATCCTTCATTTTCTTGTTTTAATTATTTCCTTGGAGCAGGATCCAAATAAGGTCTACACACGTGATCAGTTTATACGTACCTTATATTTTCTTTTCATTTTCTTTCTTTTTTTTTTTTGCTTTTTGGGTCACACCCAGTGATGCTCAGGGGTTACTCCTGGCTTTGCACTCAGGAATTATTCCTGGCGGTGTTTGGGGGACCATATGGGATGCTGGGATCAAACCCCGGTCAGCTGCTTGCAAGGCAAACGCCCTACCTGCTTTGCTATCGCTCCGACCCCTATATTTTCTTTAATCTATAAATTGTCCTTCCATATTTAGATTTCCTTACAATTTTTTTATTACTGCTTAAAGAATTTGGTTAGTTTCCTATCCATAATTTGCAAATTTCACTTAGACCAACTTTTCTATCTTCTGCACTTATTATAAATTGGTTTTATTATTATAAATTGCTTAACTTCAAAGTCATCCAACCTTTAACTTATTTTTTATCATTTTTCTTTCCTCTTCACTTACCTTCCTCCACCTTCTTTAAACTTAAATGTCATTTCTTTTTTTTTTTTTTTTTTTGCTTTTTGGGTCACACCCAGCGATGCTCAGGGGTTACTCCTGGCTTTGCACTCAGGAATTACTCCTGGCAGTGCTTGGGGGACCATATGGGATGCCGGGGATCGAACCTGGGTCGGCCGCGTGCAAGGCAAACGCCCTACCCGCTGTGCTATCGCTCCGGCCCCTAAATGTCATTTCTTAAAGTGCCCTAAAATATTCTCCTCTGATTACTCTCGTTTCCTTAGTAGAATTCATTTGTAATGAATAAATGTGAAAGTCTAAACATATTTGGCATTTTACTTGTTGAACTTTACCAGCCTATTCAGACAGGAGGCACCCTGAGAGCGATAGCCAGGTATGTTTGGTCAACTAAAGAGGACTCAGAGCCTTGTACTGTTCCTGGCTCAGAACAGAGCTAAATCAATGTTAGAATGCTCATTCATTACCCGATTGCCACAGCCTCTACCAACATTATCTATCTGGTCTCCGTGTTCTATGCTGCTAAAGGATCTAGTGCAAATTCTTAAGCACATACTATTGTGACTCTTTTAGATTATCTCACCCTGAAAAATTTCAGATTTGTTTTATTTATTTTTTTTAGCACAGAGTCCGGTTCAAAGAACACTTTCAATTTGGTGCAACAAATGACTCCAAAATATAGCACAGCAGCATAAGTTTGGGGCTCAGTATCAGTTTACCACTGTCATCGTTGGCTCATCGATTTGTTAGAGCGGGCACCAGTAACATCTCCATTGTGAGACTTGTTACTGTTTTGGCATATCGAATATGCCACAGGGGAGCTTGCCAGGCTCTGCTGTGCAGGTGAGATACGCTCGGTAGCTTGCTGGGGTCTCTGAGAGGGTATGAAAATTGAACTTGGGTCAGCCTCGTGCAAGCCCTATCCGCTGTGCTAAGGCTCCAGCCAATTTGGTACCCTTCACATTTCTTGGTTGTTTTGGGTCACACCCTCCTGTGCTCAGATTTTGATCCTGGGTCTGGAACAGAGGGCCAAGGGGCTCAGTATACACCTCAAATCTCAAAAGTAGGCATGAAAAAGAAGTTAAAAATGAAAAAATAACCTATGTAACAGGACTGAGTTTAATCCCAGACCATCCATGGTACCACCAACACAGGCAGAACCAAATCCCTAAGCACCACATGCAGACAAAACAACAATAAACACCCTTAGTTTTAACTACTACCAAGGTAATACTACTTAGCCTCAAAAAATAATGAACTCTTTGAAAACATGGATGGACTTGAAGGCTATAAGCAACACTGCTTAAAGCATCTCTAACCAGGCATTGGGATCTTAACTGGTCATGTTACCTTCCAAGCAATCCATTCTGCTTCTTCTTTTGGAGGCCACAATCAAGTGTTGCTAAGAAGCTACCTTGGGTCTGTACCGTCTCTACTCCAGCGTTGCTTCATGATAGGTGGAACTTAAATCTGGGCCTCTAGCCTACACAGCATGTACTCAACTCATTGAACTCTCTCTCTGATCCCTAATTAATTAATTCTTTTGTTTTGAGGTCCACCTGGCAGTTCTCAGGGCTTTCTTCTGGCTCTGCTCTCAGGGATCACTTTGGGTGAAGCTGGAGCAGGGGTGAAGGAAGGGGGAGAATAAAACATGAGGTGATGGAGATGAAATCTCCCCATCCAGTCCTAGCATTATCTCTATGAACTTCAGCAGCATTTTTAATGATTCTATGCCACTGACAAAACAGAAGCATAACTAAACAAGTGGGACACCAATAAATGCTGGCTAAAATAGGGGCCATGGGCTGGAGCGATAGCACAGCGGGTAAGGTGTTTGCCTTGCATGCGACCAACCCGGGTTCGATTCCCAGCATCCCATATGATCCCCTGAGCACTGCCTGAGTGCAGAGGCAGGAGTAACCCCTGTGCATCTCCAAGTGTGACCCAAAAAGCAAAAATAAATAAATAAATAAATAAAATAGGGGACAAAGAGACAGCACAGGGGTTCAGTGCTTACCTTACATGTGACTAACCCTGGTTCCATCCCATGTACTTTATATGAATCCCAGAGCACTTCCAGGAATAATTTGTGAGCACAGAGCTAGGAGCAAACTCTGAACATTCTAAATGTGGCCCCCAAATAAATGAGCAAAATGAAAAGACAATCTCTAAAGATAGAAAATATTTACAGGGGCCGGAGCGATAGCACAGCGGTTGCCTTGCACGCGGCCGACCCGGGTTCGATCCTCGGCATCCCATATGGTCCCCCAAGCACCGCCAGGAGTAATTCCTGAGTGCAAAGCCAGGAGTAACCCCTGAGCATCGCTGGGTGTGACCCAAAAAGCAAAAAAAAAAAAAAAAAAACAAGAAAATATTTACAAACCATACAGCTAACAAAAGGCTAATATTCAAGCTACATAAAGCAGTCACAACACTCAAGATCAATTTTTCTTTTTCAATTTTCAAGAAATGAACATAATGGGGCTGTAGTGATAGTATCATGGGTAGGGCATTTGCCTTGCATGTGACCGACCCAGGTTCAATCCCCAGCATCCCATTTCATCCCCCAAGCACTGCCAGGAGTAATTCCTGAGTGCAGAGCCAGGAGTAACCCCTAAGCATCTCTGGGTGTGACCCAAAGAGCAAAAAAACCCCCCAAAAACAGAAGATCTGAACACACTTCCTCAAAGAAGACATACAGAGGGCCAATACACATTGTAAAAGGATTTCATTGAGTGGGTGAACGGGGCAGAGGGGTTGTGTGTGAAAGGGGGGAATATTGAAGCCCTTGCGAGGAAGGAGGTAAGTGCACTGGTAATGGGTGTGGCACTTGAAGTATGTGACTGAGAAACCATCATTAACGGTAAGGTATTGTAAGTAACAGATTCTCAACCAATTTTTAAAAAGTGTTCAGCATCATGGATTATTAAGGAAGTGCTGATCAAATAGACAAGAGGGCTGGGGAACCTCTTCAGGGATTGAGCAGACACTCTACATATGAGAGACTTGGGTTCAGTCCCTAGCACCACATGGCCCCTGCGTGTTGCTGCATGTGTGCTTCCCCAAACAAACAAAACAATGCGGATTCTCCTCATCTCCTCATGTCAGTGAGAAATGACCTGCTTCAGCTAGTTCACTGAAGCAACTAGTGGTGGTGGGATTGGGGTGAAAATGAACCCTCATTCTTTGTGGGTAGTTCTGTCAGCTTATTCAGAGTCTATATGGAAAGACTCCTCAAATAATTAAAAATAGTATTCCCAGGTAGCCCCATGATTCCACTATGTATGCCACATCTATCCCAAGAATACAAACATTAATTCAAGGGGCAGGAAAGATGGTAAAGCAGGTAAGAAGCTTGCCTTACAGCAGGTTAGAACACCAGCACCACATCTGGTCCTTCAAGTTCCTCCAAGATTGATCTGACTCCTGAGCACACAGCCAAAAGTAACCTCTGAGCACTGCAGGAAGTGACCCCCAAACCAAGCCAAACTGTGGTATATACACACAAAGGAATATTATTTAGCATTAAGATGCAACTTTTCAGTTTGCTCTGTTGGATGGAACTAAAGGGTTATCAGGCTCAGTGAAGTGTGCCATAGGACAAATGCCAGATGACTTCACTCATATGTGATATATATATATATATATAAAGTAAGGGTATTAGCTAATGGCCAGTGACAATAAACCCTGAGATCCTTCCTACAAAACAGTCTGCTCAGCACTGGATGGCATTGGGTGGCGGTGGGAGTGAGAATGTATTTTTTTGGGGGGGGGGGTCACACCTGGCAATGCACAGGGATTACTCCTGGCTCTACACTCAGGAATCACACCTGGCGGTGCTCAGAGGACCATATGGGATGCTGGGAATCGAACCTGGGTCAGCCGCTTGCAAGGCAAATGCCCTACTTGTTGTACTATTGCTCCAGCCTCTGTATCTTGTATTAATGGTTGGAAAGACGTTTTCACTCTGGTCGGTCAGGATGTGTACAATAATATTGTACATCTTTTTTTTTTTTCTTTTTGGGTCACACCCAGCGATGCACAGGGGTCACTTCAGGCTCTGCACTCAGGAATTACCCCTGGTGGTGCTCAGGGGACCAAATGGGATGCTGGGAATCGAACCCGGGTCAGCCGAGTGCAAGGCAAACACCCTACCCGCTGTGCTATCGCTCCAGCCCCAATATTGTACATCTTAAACTTTAATATCAATGCAGTTGTAAATCAAAATAATTCATTAAATTTAAAAAGAAAATGTTCTCTTATGACTTTTTTCTTCCTGGGAAATTTTTACAGGGATTACTTCTGGTGATGCAGGCAAGAAACAGATGATGAGCTGGTCATATATGTGGAGACATGGCTTAACCCATATGTTATACATCTGTTCTGCTCTTAATTACCTGAGCTAGACTTCCAGCACTCTTGTGAGTTTTTTGTTTGGGGCCATACTTAGTCATACTTAGTAGTGCGCAGGGACCATGTGGTGTCAGGGATCACGCCCCCAGATCTCTGACATGTAGTGCATGCATTAGAAGCCTTAGAGCTCTCCCTATCATCCACCTCTTGTGATTCGTAATAGTAAGAAGTTGTGGCTTTCAGTTTAGTACGGAATTAAAAAAGCAATCGTAAAAAGTGAAAATATAACACAGGCTATAAAGAGGTAAGATTTAAGCTGGGCTTTGCAGGAAGAGAAGGGTGTATAAAGTCCTCACCTTTTGTTTTCTGCAGTGTTAAAGCTAGGCAAATTCTGGAATGCTGAGGAAATCTTGTGTGGCCTCCAAGACCTTTTTTAACAATCCTCTTCATAGTTATAAATCTTGCTGATATATTGGGGTCATTGTTTTTCCTCATCTGTAATGGGCAGCATTTCCTCTTTGAATTCTGAGGTCTGTGTACAGATTTTTTTTTTGTTTTTAATTTGGCAATGCTCAGGGGTTACTCCTGACTCTGCATTCAAGAATTACTCCTGGTGGTGTTCAGAGGACCCTTTGGGATTCCACAGATCAAACCTTGGTTGACAGCCTGCAAGGAAAGTGTCCTACCTCCTGTACTATTTCTCTGGCTCAGTGTGTACAGAAATCTCAGTAGAACTCCTCCTGTGGTTGAAACCATTTATTCTTTTGTTTTTGGGCCACATCCAGCAGTGCTCAGGGGTTACTCTTTGTTCTGCACTCCAGCAGGGCTCCCGGTGCCAATGTTCGAAACAGGATTGGCTTTGCACAAGGGCCTCACCCCCTGTACTCTCTCTGGCCTCTAAAATACACAGATTTGGGGCTGGGGCGATAGCAGAGCAGGTAGGGCGTTTGCCTTGCACGCGGCCGACCTGGATTTGAATCCCAGCATCCCATATGGTCCACTGAGCACCGTCAGGGGTGATTCCGGAGTACATGAGCCAGGAGTGACCCCTGTGCATTGCCTGGTGTGACCCAAAAAGCAAAAACAACAACAACAAAAAAACCCCCACAGATTTAAGGGCAGTTTTGATAAGTTTTAGAGGGGTTTGGATACCCCGCAGTGCTCAGACTTAGTCCTGATTTAGTCCTGGTAATGTTTGCTGGACGATTTGGTGTTGGGGATGGAACTTGAGATGCTTGCAAGCGAAAGATTGGTAAATTGTGAGAAATTATAGTCTATCCCCTATTCAGAACAGAAAATACTTCTATTGACATGGAAAATTCCCCTGTGCCTCCTCTTCCATTAAATTACCAACATTTCATGGCACCAGAGATAGCACAGGGGTAAGATACTTGATTTGCACATGACCAGCCTGAGTGAATCCCCAGAACAACAAATGGTCCCCTGAGCACAGAGCCAAGAGCAAGCCTGAGCACCACTAAATGTCCTTATCCTTCAACTATAAATTAAAGTCATATGATTACAGAAGTTCTTACTGCCTTTCCATTTTACATTTTTCAATAAGGAAGTGGCGCTTTCCACAGTGACACTGCTTTTTTCAAGTAGTGAACATGCCTAAAACCTTTTAGATTTTCTGTAAAGGTGTGGTTATGACAACATGACATAGCAGGGTTGAGCCCATGACAAAGCATGGGCTTGAGCACATGTTTTGCATGCAGGATTATATTTGTCCTTGGCATTCCATGGTTACTGAGCTCTGCCAGGAGTGAGTCCCAAGCACTGAGTTGGGAGTAACCCCTGGGTATCACCTGGTGTGGCTAAAAAAACCAAATACAAAAACCAATAAAAACCCACAACCCAAAAAAAGAAAACAAAGACTGAAGTAACATAGAAGCAAAATATTTTTTTTCTTTTTTTGCTATTTGGGTCATACCTGGCGATGCTCAGGGGCTCCTACTGGATTTGCACTCAGAAATTATACCTGGAGGTGCTCGGGGGACCATATGGAATGCTAAGAATCGAACCCGGGTTGGCCCGTGCAAAGGAAATGTCCTACCTGCTGTGCTATCACTCCAGCCTCCCAAATGCTTTTATTTGGTAGTATGCCCAAACTACTAAAGGAACCACAGTGGTTGCTGAGGGAGAGAGGGAGACTAAGCCAATTTTCCTAAAAAGTCTAAAATTACAATTGTGTTGAAGCTTGAACTCATTGAACTCAATTGTAGATTTAAAGGAATGGTGGCAAATTCAGATTCAAGCGATGTTATTATGAAGAGATAAAAAAGGACTGAATAATTCAGTTCTAAGCTTCATATTTTGTTTACTATGACAAAATCTTGAGGTTGTTTCTTCAAACATATTTAAATGCTTTCTGGCTTTTAATACAGAGTGATAGTATAGCAGGTAGGGTGTTTGCCTTGTATGTGGCTGACCCAGGTTCAATCCCTGGCACTCTATATGGTCCCCCAAGCCCTTCAGGAGTGATCCCTGAGTGCAGACCCCTGACCACTCTTGGATATGGCCCCCAAACAAAACAAAACAAAAATTAAATAAAAACAAACAAAATATCCAGTCCTCTTGTGTAAAACAAACAAAACAAAAACCAGATGTTCTGGCAAAAATTCCTGTTGAGTTTAAAAAAAAAATTGTTGAGAGTGTACAGAGGTTAAGACAATTGCTTTACATATGGCTCACTCTAGTTTGATCCCCAGCACCATAAATGGCCCAAGCCAGGTATAGTCACACTCTCCTTACCCATCAAAAATTAGGGGATGAGGGAGATAGTTGAAATGACTGCACACAGGCTTGGCATGCAAGAGACCTGGGTTTAGATCTCTAGTACCGCATGGCTCCCTTCCCCTGGCCAAGAGCAACCCCTAATAACCAAGTCATGAGTAATCACTTCTGGATGTAGCCCAAACCCCACAGCATCAGTCCTTTCTCACTGTTAGCAGCCTCTGTAATATTATATTAGAGGAATTAAAGTATGATATTGAAAGAGACTATGAAATATGTTTCACCAAGACTGGCCCTGAATACTGCCAGGAATGCCCTCTGAGCAGAGCTTGAAGTAGCCCTGGAGCACCAATAAGTATGGCCCAAACCTTCTCCCATATTAAAAATCGCCCCAATTACTAAAACCAAAACCCAAACCAAAACTTCCTTCTAATTTGACTTATTATTTGGGGGCTATACCTCACAGTGCCCAGGGATTATCCCTGGGTCTACACTCAGGAATCACTTCTGGTGGGCTTGGGGGACCATATGGGAAGCTGGGATTGAACCCAGGTTGGTTGCGTACAAGGCAAGCACCTAATGAGCTGTACTATTTCTCTGGCACCTTCCTTCTAATTTCTTGGAATAATTTACCAGAACACCTTTTTTTTTTTTTTTTTAAACCACAATAGGCATCGCTCAGGAATCCCTCCTGATAATACTTGAAACCATATGGGGTGCTAGGAATCAGATTTAGGATGGACATGTACAAGGCAACTAACCCAACAACTGTACAATTGCTCTGGCTCCAAGTTTATGTGTGGTAAAATACAGATGTTCAGCTACATAACATGAACTTTTATACATGAGTATATTAATGTAACCGCCACCCCAACTGATGCAAGTTTACTTATGTTGAGCATAATCAGGTTACTCATGAATAGATTAATATTAAATCTTGGCAAAAATATCATCAATGATATTATTATATCCTACACATTTCCATATGTACTATTAGTGATAAAAAGTTAGACAACTAGATTGGAGCAATAGTACAAGGGGTGCACATCACTGACTCAGGTTTGATTCTTGGCATCCCATCCCATATGGTTCCCTGAGTACCACCAGGAGTGATCCCTGAGCACAGAGCCAGGAGCAAGTCCTGAGCACTGCTAGGTAGTTGACCCCAAAACCAAAAAGTTATAGTAGACATAATGAGACTTCAAATTTTTGTCAAGAAAGTTCCATTCTACCATGTATAAGAACTAACCTTAGTCATTTACAAATAAATTAACTCTAATTAAATGAATTCATATTAAAAAGTATTTCCATCTCATCTTCTTCCTTCTCACTTCTGTGCCTGAGGGTTAGGGACAACTGGACATGTAGCCACTTCCAAGTAGCTTTCTGACAGTGAATTCACAGCTTCTTCAAGACCTCACCTATGTCTTGGTTGGCAAGACCTAACTCAAGAGCAATTACACAGCACTTGAAATGTCTGGGTCCCTTTGGAGCCAGCAGAAGTTTACACAGCTGTCTCTAGATATCTACTATCACCATTCTATTGTACTTCACAGACATTACCACTCATACACCTTTTTCTCTTAGTTTCTTCAAAAAAATCAAGATAATCACATCAAAGTCTCTTTGCAATAGAATTCATAGATCAAGTTAATACTTCCAACAGTTTTTTTTTGGTTCATAATACTACTCCAAGAACATGCTGGGGCAACAATCGGTTGGAGAGAGGGGAAAAGGAGGTAATTAAAACATTACAGGAATTTAGGAAGGGCTTATGGAGATTAGGAAGAATTAGAGAGTGTGACTAGAGATTTCATCTTTACATTCCTTTCCAGGCCCCACATCTTCATGCTGCAGAGATTGAACCCAGGTCCTCTTGCAAGCAAAGCATGTACACATTTTATCACTGAGCTACATCATTTTCATTTTGACAGAAGTGGGAAGAAGGAGAATATAAAACATGTACAGCTTTTTGTATGTCGACATTTCAAAGTGGTTAAATAAATACATCATGGGATCTTTTTAGGTGGGGGCGGTTAATTCTACCAACACAAAAATTATTTGCACACAATAAGTACTATTTCCCAAGACATAATAGATAACATTTTTATATACACATTTTAAATCCAATATATTATACTTCCAACATTTTCAAGCAGTAACAACAAACAGAACAGTTACAAGTGGAAATGATATTGGCAAAGCTGCCCTGGTTTTATCCCACAGAAACATTGCTTATATGTTAAGAATATATCTTTGGAGACTAGGAAAGAACATTAACTTTGGCTTCAAATACTTGAGTCTAAAATAATTAAACTTAGAATGTGGAAAGTACGGAGGTTGTAGAGATCAACAATTGAAGTCAGCAACAATTGTGACTGTAGCCATCTTTTCTTTTTTAATTAGAGCAGCACCCTTGTCCTTGATATTACAGTCTCACTGGAGGCTTTTCATCAATGCCTTATTCCTATAAAACAAAAGATGAAACCTCATCAAGCCCCATGCACATAAAGCAAGCGTTCTACTGCTTGAGACATTTCCCTATATTTCCCTTGGCCCTCAAACATAATGTTCCTTAAGCTGTCTCTTAAAAGTCAGAATGTAATATCAAGTTGCATTATTGAAAATAACTCAGAAGCTCACTATTGAAACACCAACAATATGGCTTTAAACATTAGGATCTTGGTTGGGAAGCATGTGACCATTAAGGAATAACAAGGATTCAACTTCCCATAAAATTTCTGTTCTGTGCAGCCATGACAGGAGAGAGCCCAGGAGTGGATCTTGTTCCCACAAGATCCTGAAGCCCAAGTATGTCCTTAAAGTGACAGCCAGAGTGATGACAGTTTCATTCAACTTGATAGGCATGGAGATAATCACTCATGGCAGGGGGCAGGGAGACCCGAAGGGGGAAAGGACAGGTATTCCCTAACTCACTGCAGCCTGTTGAGGGCAGACTCCCTGGGACCCAAAAGGAACTGCAATCCTGGCTGATGGAGGAACAGGTGAGCCAGAAGGGCTTGCTTGCATTTTGTTTCTGTCCTCTGACAGATGTCCAAGACTGCTGGTGTTCAATAAACACCAAAGGTGTTCCCACAGCAAGTAAACAGAGAGCTTCCTGGAGTTAGAAAAATCGCTTCCCTGCACCCGCACAGCCCATCCTTCCCGAGAGGCATTCTATTTTCCATTCCAATAGAGCCCAGACACAAGTATACACCCCCCTGCAGCATAAAATTCCCAAGTGATTAAGATTCACTTTAAGATTCTGTATCTCGGGCTGGAGTGAGAGTACAGCGGGTAGGGCATTTGCCTTGCATGTGGCTGACCCGGGTTTGACCCTCGACATTCCATATGGTCCCCCCAAGCAGCGCCAGGAGTAATTCCTGAGTTCAGAGCCAGGAGTAACCCCTGAGCATCGTTGGCTGTGACCCTCTGCTCACACCCCCCCAAAGATTCTGCATCTCTAGCTCTGGACTTCGTTTGTGAATACAGAAAAACCTTCCCCAGTTCTTTCTGTTACTTGCTCAACCAGCATCCATTACCTGTACTCATGACTGCTTAGAACCTTATGTTATCTAAGTAGGTATATTAATATACCAACTTTAGTATTCATTTGATAAGAATTTATGATCAGGGGATATGATTCAATAAGTGTGAGTCCCAATGCAGGCAATTTCTCCCCATTGACTTCAAATTGACTTTTCTCACTGTTCCTTCTGTCTTCTTTAAGGCACCCTAAAATACTTCTGCTCTTTGAAGCTTTGGCCCAGCTCAACTCCTCTGACCCTATCAACATTTAAATACTTAACAAATAATTATCTCAAAGTCTGATTTCGCTTTATTCGAATACTTTCAGAAGGTTGTTTTTTTTCCTCCTGCTTTCTGGGTCACACCTGGCGATGCATAGGGGTTACTCCTGGCTCATGCACTCAGGGGACCAAATGGGATGCCAGGAATTGAACCTGGGTCAGCAGTGTGCAAGGTTCCAGCCCCAACCTTCAGAAGGTTTTAATTGCTCTTATATACCTCCTTCTTAGGCAGTGAAAACCTCAATTCAGTTAGTTATTTAAAATTCTTTACCAGCCCATCACCAAGGGTAAAGAGCAGCAGGGATCCAGACTCTTTCAGTCCTACCCCCAGGAAATTGCTGGCCAACTTTTGCATATGTGCATTTTTCTTGAAAACTGTGTTCCCAGGCAAGGAATGTAGCTCAGTGGCAGAGCTTATGCCTTGCATAAAAGAAGCCAAATTCAATCCCTGGCACTGCAAAAACCAAACATGTTTTCTATAAATCCTAACATAATGGCTTTTTGGAATAAAATTTTCTTTACTTGATGATTTAATTTGAACTGTGCACACCTCTGGTCCAATTTTTTCATCATAATTGAGACACAGAAATGGAAATCTAGTAAAGTAGCAATTATAAAGTTATGGAAACAGGTTGCTAGTAGAAACAGACTGTCCAGGATTTTCTTCCCTTCATCTGGTGCTGCCGCTACTTCAAAACAGTAATCCCGCTTTCTCTGTCATCCCTGATTTGTCAATTGTGTTGGCTTATCTTAATTTAAAATAATATTCTGCTTGCCATTTTTTTTTTTGGGAAATAGGATCCATGGTTACTTTATATGCTTTATGCATGGAAACACAAATTTATCAGAGCTGTTCTCCTAGGTTTATTTCTCACCAATCACTTTATTTAGTGGATTGATTTAATTTGGCTTGGAACTTAAGTTTTACAGAAAAGCCTTTTTCCCTTTACCCCCCCCAAAAAAAAACTTTGTCACCTTCCTTCTATTCTTTCATGATTGTTTCTAAAGTTCATTGTTTGCTGAATATAATGATATTTTATTGATCATTATCACATAACTAATACACTTTCAAAAATACCACTGGTAATGGGTAAACTCTAAATCACCAGCATTCAAAACCTTCTATAATTTGACCACAAATTAATGATATTATGTAAAATCTGTAATGCTCAATTCTGAGCTCTTTTTTTTTTTTTTGGTTTCACTGTACATTTTTTAAATCATGGCTTCATGCAAACCAATTTCACTGAAATAATTTTTAAGAATTCAGTATATAACTTAAAATTTAATATTTAATATTACTCTAAATTAAATTTAATATTGCTCTAACAGACTCAATGTTAAGAACTGTTACACATAAACTCATTTAATTTTCATTATTCTTAGGCATTATTATGTCCATCTTATAAATAAAACTGAAACTTACTATCTACCATAGACTTTCATATTTTGTAACAAAGAAGTACCCTTCAATTTCTACTATGCCCTCTTTATCATAGAATTAGCACTGAACCATATGCTGAAAAATACCCTTCTCTCTAGCCATTTCTTCTTTCAAGAAGCCTCTTTGACATTTCTCTGCATTACTTTAATACACTACTTGGTATTAAGCTACTTATGTTCCAGGTATCTCAATCAGCTATAGACAACAGAAAGTGGCTTTTATTCTTTTTCTTTTTTAGTTTTACTTTGGGCACACTTAGTGAGGCTCAGGGGTTACTCTTGGTTCTGCATTCAGGAATCATTCCTGGTGGGCTTGGGGGATCCTATCGGATGCCGCAGATCAAATCTGGGTCGGCTGCATAGAAGGCAATCCCCCTACACACTGTACTATCTTTCCAGCCCAGAAAGTGTTTTTCGTTTGTTTGTTTGTTCATTTAAAAATAAACCATTATTTCTGTACAGTGCACATACCGGGAATATAATTATACAATGTTTCTTTTGAATTATGGGATTCTAGATAGAAGTCTTTTTTTTTGGGGGGGGGGGCTGGCAGGGGCGCAGAGACACCCAGCAATGGCCAGGTCAAGGCAAATGCCCAACCCTCTGTACACCACTCTAGCCCCATCCGGGTAGATGTCTTACACCCTGACATATAAATACTCTTTTCCTTTGGGATATACTTACCTGAGTGATGATTTTCTTGAAACTATTTACTGACAACTTGATCTTAAAAGATCAGATAAGGAATTTATCTGATAGCTAGGGTTGGAATGGGTTTCTAAAGTTGGTTCATGCAGCCAAGTTGGGTTCCTAACCCTGCCTTCCAAAGGGTCTCCCCCAAGCCCACAAGGAGTGATCCCTGAGCACTTAGTCCAGAGTAACCCCTGAGCATTGCTAGTTATGCCCCACCCCAACCCCCAAAAAAAAGAAAGAAAAAAATTTGATTTGTAGAAAAGCAGTAGGTGATACCTTTGGACACATTTAGGGCATAGCATATTGTCCTCCATGTTTGGGGGTGGAAAATTGCAGGAAGGGAGCAGGAAGAGTGCACACACTTGTCCTTTTCTCTCGGGTACCCAAGCTTGGCCTGCATGAAACTGTAGATGGACCCATCCTTCTGCGTTTGCTGGGAGAGTTCTCCCATGCACCACACACCACCTGACATCTGGAAAAGAAAAAAATGAATTATGAACACAGTATGAACCAACTAGACTGTTCAAGAGAGTATCATGGTCTTTGAATCTGCTCTTTGTCTGTTCAAACTCAATCTGTGAACCTAGCATCCTAACTTAACCAACTCTATCCTCCCTGTAAATGGAATGAATAATGCAAAATAGTTCCTGTTTAAACTTTTTTTAATTATATTTTTGTTTCTGTTGAGTTTCAGTCTTGAACCCAGGGCTTGACATATACAGGACAAATATTCTGTCACTAAGCTATATCCCTGATACTTGTTTAAACCTTTGAGCAACATAAGGTGTGTAAGTGTGTTCCCTGCACCAACCCCACTCCTCTCAAAAAGAAATTAGAGGGAAAAACAACAGTAGAGATCATCCTATTATATACAGATTCAATGCAGTCCCCATCAGAATTTCCATGGAGTTATTCTAGAGATATGGACAAAAAATATTACATTAGTAAAATCCCTGAAAAGCAGAATAATCCTTGAAATAAAAGATAGGTGGACTTCTCTACTCTTAATTCTAAATCATATTGTAAAGCTATGTTAATCAAAACTGTGTAGCACTAGAGTAAAAGCATACTCTTAGATCAATGCAAACAGAACTAAGAACCAGAGATACACCATCAGATATATTGCCAGTTAATCAAGTTGCAACAACGAAGAAAGGTGCATGAAATAAGCAATGACAGACTCATTAACAAACAATGTTGGGAATACTCTTTATTCACGTATTAAAAACAACAACAAAAAATGAAAACCACATCAGGAACCAGAGAGCTGCCTCAATAGGCTGAGTGCATGCTCTGCATGCAACAGGCCTAGATTTTGGGAGCAAACTCTGAGCAGAGAGCCAGGAGTGTCCCTAAGCACTGCTGGTTGTGACCCAACCCTTACCCAACTCTTTCCTTGGACCCCTCCCACCAAAAAGACTCCTATATCACACCATAAACAAAAGACAAGTCAAAAAATGCACTCAAGACTGGATATTGGCTCTGAGTCCATAGTATACACCAAGAAAAGTAGAGATTGCATCATGATATCGATTTTAGAGGTGTTTTCCATCATTTTACCTGACTGGCCATGATAACGAAAGCAAAAAATAAACAAATGGGGCTAAATTAAAAACAAAATCCCACTACAACAGAAACATTGAATTGAATAAAGTCACTCTATTAAGTGAAAAAAGAAACTTGCTCATGACATACTAAGGATCAAAATCTAAGATTTATAAAGCTGTCACAAAATATGGCAACTAAAGACCAAACAGCAACAATTAAATAATAAAAAAAAAAGGCAGAAGAGCTAAACAGATACTTCATCAAAGACACAGAGAGCCAACAGGTATGTGAAAAAATTTTTCATCCCTTATTATGGAAATGAACATCAAAACAATGAGATATGGTCTTACACCGTAAGGATGACATACAAGCCTGCAAACCACCAGTATTGGCGGGCATAGGATGAGAAACAAACCATCATACGCTGTAAGTGGAAATGTTCACTGGTTCAGCCTTTATGAATAACTGTAGAAACTTCTCAAAAAAATTAAAAATAGAGCTTCCATATGACCCAATTACATCTACTCTACCAAAGAGTATTATTTTGAGAAGACATTTGCTCACCTATGTTTACTGCAGGATTATTCACACAATAGCTAAGCTCTGGAAACTGCCCCAGTGCCAAATAATGGGTGAGTTTAAATCAAGTTGTGGTTATACAAACATAATGGAATACAACTCAGGTATAAGAAAAAACAAATTCTTCAGTTAGCTAGCCCAGGGATAGAATGAAGGGTAAATAAGCTGACTGAGTAAGTTAAAGTTGAAAGGTCACACACCAAACTCACTCATATGTGGCATTAAGTGAACATAGTAAGGTGAGGAGAAAAGAGAATTGTGCAGGGATAGAAGGGGACGTGCTGGAGATAGTATAATGGATAGGAAACTGGCCTTGCACCTGGTCCACCCGGGTTTGATCCCCAGCCATCCCATATGGTCCCTTGAGCTTGCCAGGAGTGATCCCTGAGTGCAGAGCCAGGAGGAAACCTAGAGAATCAATGGGTATGGCCCCCAAACCAAAACAAATTTTTGAAAAATTGTAATTTGACTTGGGGTGGGTAGGGATAAAGAAGCAGTGTTTGGGCAATTCTTGGCAATGCTTAGCACTATTCCTGCCTCTGCACTCAGGAATCACCCTGGCGGTGCTCAGGGGAGCATTTGGGATGCTCTGGGAATGGAACCTGGGTCAGCTGCATGCAAGGCAAGCACCTAATCTGCTGTATTATCTCTCTGTGCTCCTAAAATCCTGATTTGGAAAAAACGAGAAGTGTTAAAGGCGGTATAGTTACATGAGTAGATGAAATGATCAAAACTTTACTTTTACCCATCTTAGATTTTCATCTGGGATTCCTACAGAAAATCAGATTAATAAGTGATGAGGCTGTCTTCAGCACAAGGAACATTTACATTCTGCCTCCAGGCAGTTAAGAGGAAGATTTGTCTGGGTTTTCTTAATTGCCTTTAGCGCAAAATAATTTTTATGTCAGAGGTATATTTTCCAGTGACAGAGCACATTCTTTGCATGTGTTAGTATCACGCTCGATTCTCGTACAGCCAATAAAAAAAGGCAAGCATATTATGGAATGCCATATTCTAATCTGCTTCAAGAGAATTACGAAATCAAATTGGTCTGGGAAGTCTATTATTAATTATATTGAGGAGTCTCAATACAATAGACACTGTCTTGTGCTAACTAGTTTATGATCTTCCTGCATGGCATATTCTATAATTCTCACTACACTGCAAGGTAGTTATTAACTTACTTTATGATGAGGAAACTGAAAGCTATAATTATCAAGTTAGCTTATTTAAAAATTTTTGAGATAAAATTGCTTAATAACATTGCATACATTTCAAGAATACAGCTTTACACTTTGACATCTGTGTATCCTCTGTTATAACCACCACCGGAATTTTCCATCTACCATCAAACAATTGACCTCCTTGACCCAATTGACCCAATTGACCCACCACAAACAACCTGTACTTATAAACAGATATTAGAAGATCCAGGGCTCAAGCTCTGAAGACAATATTTGAGAGCAATGGTTTTCAGGCCACATCTTCAGCATAGCCCAGGAAGCTGTTCAAAATCAAAATTTCTAGACCCTCCCTCAGACCCAAATCCCAAATTTGGGACAAGGCCCAGGCCAAACACCAGTCATTCAGGTGATTCTGCTAAATCCTAAAATTGATCAGATATTAAGATGAATGAAATGAAACTCATTTTTTTTTTGGGCGGGGGGGGGGGTGTCACACCCAGTGATGCTCAGGGGTTACTCCTGGTTCTACACTCAGGAGTTACTCCTGGCAGTGCTTGGGGAACCATATGGGATGCCGGGGATTGAGTACAAGTAGGCCGTATGCAAGGCAAATGCCCTGCCCGCTGTATTATTGCTCTGGCCCCGAAACTCATTTCTTTCTCTGGACCAGAACCCGGACCAGTCCTTATTATTAACCTACCATCGGACTCCTGTGTTGACTGTGCCTCCACTTCTTCTGTCTTCCCAGCGATGGCTGCGATTCTCGCCCAGGAGGCAAACACAGAATCTGGAGCTGAAGTGGTCACTACCACAGTTTCCGGTCCCTCCACGACAGGCACCATCTCCGCTCCAGGAATAGCCACTTCTGATGTCCCTTCAGAACCCTGCAGAGCTATTTTTGCCATACCCATCATTGATCTCCTCTTCGATTCTGTCAGGATCCTCGCCTCTTTTGCATTATCAGGAATGTCCTACGGGGTGAGGGTATAGATCAAAACGTGTAATTTTTTTTTTTTTGGGTCACACCCAGCGATGCTCAGGGGTTACTCCTGGCTTTGCACTCAGGAATTACTCCTGGCAGTGCTTGGGGGACCATATGGGATGCCGGGGATCGAACCCGGGTCGGCCGCGTGCAAGGCAAACGCCCTACCCGCTGTGCTATCGCTCCGGCCCCAAAACGTGTAATTTTTTTATTCTTTGTACAGAGACGGTGAAAAGTGAGGTAAGGAATGTTTCTCTCTCCCTCTGTTTTTTTTCCTTCCCTTTTTGGGTCACACCCAGCGATGCATAGGGAGGTTACTCCTGGCAGTCTTGGGGGACCATATGGATGTTGGGAATCGTTGGGAATCGAACCCAGGTCAGCTGTGTGCAGGGCAAATGCCCTACCTGCTGTGCTATTGCCTTAGCCCCAAGGGATGTTTCTTTCTAGTAAGAGGGTACAAGAGCCCCATTTGATCTCTGGTGCTAAAACTGACTATTAGGGGAGAATTAAACCTCTGGCTCTGCCAAATTTCCAGAAAACGACTTACCTTCTGATTTGGGTATGCATATTCACAGATTCGCTTATATATCTCCAATTTCTAAGACAAGAGAAAAATGAATTAATAAAGAAAGGCTCCTATCCTTTCTTGCAGCAGCATGGGGGGTTGTGGGGGACTCTCCCACCCCAGCCCTTACCTGGCCTTTGGTGCTTATCTTTAGTTCACGGCCCCAGGCCCGAACAATGTCCCGGTGAAGCAGGTTGACTGGTGGCATTTGAGAGGGCAACGGGGGGATTGGTATCTTCTTCCGAATTCTGACTTTGTCACTGCCCTGTGATGCTCTTTGTGAACATGAAACTGGGAAGAATAAAAGAAATGAATTATATGACTAATTAACTACTGTCTAAATTTCTAGATTTTAGAGTTTATTTATGTTTAAGTTTTTGAGGTCACATCCAATGGCTGGTGCCTGTGGGCTATTCCCGTGAGTTGCTGGGGATGAAACAGTGGCTTCCACATTGGTTTCAGTACCCTGCTCCTTTTCCTGGTCCCTGCACTACCTTTCAAACTACCATTACTTAGTTCTCACAGTCCAGTCTCCATTGTAGAATTTAATGACTTGTCGAAGACCATCTAACCTCCGAGTGACAGGACTTGGAACTTATGATACCCCTTTTCTACTTCCTAAAACTAGCCACTGTTCACATACATTTGCCCCTTTGTGAGCCCTTCAATTCAGGGACTCCAGGAGATTACATGAGATATTGCACTTCCTATCCACGGGGAGTGATAGAAATGTTAGATCTGAGATCATAAATAGCGATGCTTTGTCCTCCTCTCACTAAAAATGAAAGAAACCACCTGCAATAACACAACACATGAAATCACTAATGCCCACAATTTTCCAATCTCACTGCACATGGCTCGCTGGCAACTTCACCTCATGCTTGTACCATTCCGGAAAGACAGACAGATCACTCCTCCAGAGCAGACACAATAATTAGACTTACCATGCCCATGATTTACTGAGTAAAGTGCAGATATTTTGGCTAATTAATACACTAATTATCGATGTAAATCATGACTGACATCCCTTCCCACATCCAACCCGGCAAGGTAAACAGGAAGTGGAGTTTCAAGGTTAGGATTTCAAATTTACCATCTGTCCCCAAATTGCTACACATTAAAGATGAAATGATAATCAGGACCAAACCTGCTGTGGAAGTTTGGAGACAGCTAAAATGTGTCTTCTAATTTTGGATTTTGGAATCATAGCAATAGCACAGCGGGTAGGTCATTTGCCTTGCACACAGCTGACCCGGGTTCGATTCCTCCATCCCTTTTGGAGAGCCCAGCAAGCTACCAAGAGCATCCTGCCTGCACGGCAGAGCCTGGCAAGCTCCCCATGGCATATTTGATATGCCAAAAACAGTAACAAATCTCACAATGGAGACATTACTGGTGCCCGGTCAAGCAAATCGATGAACGGGATGAGAGTGCTACAGTGCTACCATAAAGCGCTCGGGGACTCTGGGGGTCCAGGGTATCAAACCTGGGTTTGCAGCACACATGGCAAGTGCCTTAAGCTATGTACTATTAACCCTTGCACTATGTCTCCAGCTCAAGTTCATAATAGAAATAAGCAGAAACAGGTTTTAGGAAAACGAGATTTAAGCAAGGTTTCATAAAAGACAGAAATCTCTACTCAAAAATACCTATTTCTTTAGACCCAAGGAAATGGAATTTGAGGATTTATTTGATATCCTACCTTTGTCATCATTCATACTTATTTTTCGTTTGGTCCCCTTTGCTGGGGTTCTTTGGGAAGTCAGTGTGCTTGGTTCACTAGAAACTTGGCATTCCTCTACCGACACAGGTGTGGACTGTGAAACCTCTTTCTCTGTGGAGTTTCGCTGTGGAGACAGAAAACAGCCAGTTATATTCTGGTGTCCAAACCCACCATGCATACTGCCTGCCTTAAGATAACCTGTGCCAAAGCATCACAACAATCTTTGACATTCATTGGTGGTGGAGATTCTCCAAGTAACTTTAAAATATATATATATATTTATTTTTTGCTTTTTGGGTCACACCCGGCGATACACAGGGGTTACTCCTCGCTCTACACTCAGGAATTACTCCTGGCGGTGCTCGGGGGACCATATGGGATGCTGGGAATCGAACCCGGGTCAGCCGAGTGCAAGGCAAACACCCTACCTGCTGTGCTATGGCTGCAGCCCCCAGGTAACTTCTTAATACCAAGCATTATTTATAGGATAGGGAAGCAATGAGGAAGAAATGGGAGGCCAGTTCAAACGTATACGAGACGTGGGAAAATACAGATACCAGCAAAAACTGTAGAATGAAAGTGGCTTTGCTTTGGGGAATGTGGGGTCCTTATATCATGTAAATATTCATATCGCTCACCTAGAACATTTTACCTATTTTTTCCTCTTTCAAATAAATGAGTTTTCATACTAATGCCAGAGAAACACTATACGTCCACCCCAGAATATCACCGCATTGAGTCTAAGTGTATTAAAAAATTAATGCAATCTACCATCCTCTCATCTCCCATTCCAGTCTTCCGGCCTGCCTTCATTTTGGGGCCACACTCAGCACGGCTCAGGGTCACACTAGTTGTCCTGGGACAGGGAAATAAGGATGTTTGTGATCATGTGGTGCCAGGAACGGAACCTGGGGCTCCCGCTGGCAAACACGCACTGCAGTCTTGAAGCTAGTGCCGGGCCCCCCAACCAGCTTCTTTTTACTACTTCCCAGAGCCCCAGACGCCAGTTAGAAATTCCTTTCCTTTCTAGTTACTTTGGCCCGAAGGGAAATCACTCAGCTCCACCCTTGTTCCATTTACATTTCTTTCCTCTTGCTGAATTTCGGTTTAAGTGTTCATCTGGCAATCCTTTGTAGTCTTTGTAAACTAAAGTCACCACAAACCGCACAGGCCTCAATTCCCAGCACTTGTCAGCTGCAAAGTTACAGGCAAATCGGGATTAAATCCCAGGTCAGCCAGATCCCAAGTGTGAACCAATTCTACCAATTCCACAAACAAATTAACAATTGTATGCCATTTTTACATCTCTACAGCAATTTCACATTGGTATTCAAAATTTACATTTGCAAAGCACTGACTCAATTCTCATTCTCTGGCCTCCCTGGAGTCCTAGAGTTGGGACTAAAAGTGACCAGTTGTAGGAAAGAGACCAGAGTACACTCAGGCTTCACATTGTCTCTGCCTTAAGTTGCTCGCCTGTGACCTTGAATTCAGTCCCCACTCCGCCTCCCCAAGAACCACCAATGCCCAGTTTTTGCCTTTTTCCTTTCCTCAGCTCAATCACCTCTCCCTAAAACCTTGGCTTCACCTTCCCTTTTCCTCCTCCTCTAACCATTTCTCTCCAGGCCCCATACTTTAATCTTCTTTCTACGGGATAAAAACAAAAAACAAAAAAACCTATTTAAAACCAAAACAGAAAATTTGCTATCTTATCATCACTTCCCTCCAAAATATTGCGCTGCAATCACATCCAAGATTTTTTTTTTTTTAACAAATCAAGAAGAAATTCTAAGAATTATACTTCTCAAAAAGAAAAAAGGATCACGTGTACTCAGGGGGAGAGTAAGATACGAGAAGATTGGCAGGGAGAGAAGACAAAGCTACTGAAAGTGTATTTACCTCGTTCGCTATGGAATCCTCCATACTCAGAAAAGGCGTTCATAGGTTCGCCTGGTTTTAAAATGGTCCCAGGCCCGGCACTGTTCTTCGAAGGTTTCCGCCCACTTCCTGCTACCTGAGGCTTCCTCTCCCCGCCCGGCCCCTCCCCCGCGATTTGTGAATGCTAAACCTGGGGACTTCTCAGTCACCTGGTGACAATTGTATGGATGGATTTAATAGATTAATAGTACCATTCCAGTCCTTTCCTTGGAAGTCTGCATAGAATTACTAGAGGCTTAGGGAAGTTGAAAACTTCTTCTGAAACCTTCCAAGGGAAGTTGCTAGAAACTTCTGAAAATGATGTGTGTGGGGGGTTTGTTTAATGATGGACTGGGGGATGGGAGGGTGGGGGTGGGGAGGGAATGGAATTCTGGAACCAAACCTGGGGAATGAAAACAGTGAAAACGTCTAATCATTGATCACACAGATTCTCTCTCTCTCTCTCTCTCTCTCTCTCTCTCTCTCTCTCTCTCTCTCTCTCTCTCTCTCTCTTCCTTTCCTCCCTTCCTTTTTCTTTTTCTTTCCCACTCTTCTGCCCTTACTCCTGTCTCTGTGCTTAGAGGAACCCCTGGCAGTATTGGGGAGCTCTTTCCCAGTTTTGCTATATCTCTGGAGGCTCCCCAAACTTCATTACTTAAGCAATTAAAATTGTAGCTTTCTGTCTGTACTAGTAATAACTAGCCTCTTCTCATCTGTCAGCAACTAATGTATTTAGAAAAAAAATGTTTAAAAAAAGTATTGGTTGCAAATAAATTTTAAGTCCAAAAGTTCACAATCACTTTTATTCTCTATTTTGTTGTTCAAGTTTTAAGAAAGTATTTGATGTGAACAAATTCCAAGTTTAGAAGTTCACAGTAGCATTTTTCTTATTCTCAATTAGGTTTTTCTATGTTTTCGTATTTATTTAGAATCAGTTTGCTATAGAGTTGCATTTTCACTTCCCAATAAATTTTATGTCGTTCTCATGTGTTTCTTCAGAATTGGATTCCTCATCCAATTCTGAATCTAATTCTGAATTTAAGCGTCATCTGATCAAGCATGTTGAAAACAAGATTTGTTGACAAGCTCTGGGTTTTCTGCAAAAGTTTCAGTTACCTTTCCTGAAAGAAAATAGGGTTCATTAGCAGCTTTCCATTTTCTAAAGCAACAACCTAATTTTTGCTCAATGGTATACCAACTTCAGGCATCATCTCCCCAAATTCCGTTGCACAACTGCTACTTCCCACTGTCCCAGTACCATATCCTATTGCTGCCACCGCTATTAAATTACTCACCGCAGAGTAGACAGGAACTGGGCAGGCAGCAAGGTTCAGCGTGCAGCCTCCAGGGCAGGAGCAAAAGCCGAGTTCCTGCCCCCTGGGGCGGGGGTTGCAGGTGGAGCTCCACTAATCTCCCCCGCCCCCCCCAAAACACACACTCCCCAAAGCCTTCCCTGCGGGCTCAGAGTACTAGGGAAATGAGGAAGAAGGGTCTAGACTCAGCGTCTTGAAACTCCTCTATTCTTTAGTTTTTCCATGACAAACAGACTCTTAAAATTACGTAGGAAATTTGCTGGACGACACAGTGCGTAAGAAGGTAAGAGTAACTATATCTTTTTTCTTTTTTTCTTTCTTACTTTTTGGGTCACACCCAGCGATGCACAGGAGCTATTATTGGCTCCTGCACTCAGGAATTACTTCTGGTGATGCTCAGGGAACCATATGAGATGCTTCGAATCGAACCTGGGTCGGCCGGGTGCAGGGCAAACGCTACCTGCTGTGCTATAGCTTCAGTCCCAAGAGTTATCAAGTCTTGATTAACAGAATTGTACCTCTTGAGCATTAAGCTACTGACTCTCAGAGAGGCTTTTTGTGTTGGAAGCCTGCAGGAGAGAAAGGCCTAGTCGGTCACCTCAGTGACAGCCCACAGGACCTCCACCCCCCAAAATACCAGGGAGTCCTAATCCCACATAGCTGCCCCCATACTCCTATTCTCACCTGAAAAACAGTTTTTAAGATACCTCCTTCAGACCCAGGTATTGAGATACCTAATCCTGGGGAAAATGCAATCTGTAATTTGTATTGCAAATGCAGTGTGTGTTGAGATTACGCTTTAGACCTGTGAACTTTGGGGGAGGAGACAACATTTTATTTTACATTTTGGTTGTTGGTTCTTATTTTAGCAAAAATATAAAATAATACCTTCTTTTATATTTTGGAGTCACCATGGCTTAAAATACTGGTAATGATAGAACTTCATGGATACAATATTCTAACAGCACATGCTCCATTTTCCTCCACCAAAGTTCCAAGGTCCCTTATGGCCCACACCTCTCCCCTTGGTTAACACAGGTTTGTAGACTAATGCTCAGGTACTGTTGCCTTTGGCTATTTGTTATTACCTTCATATGCTTTTTTTTTATATCCCATATATATAGAATATGAGACGGGACACCATTTTAAAACAAATTCAGAAAAACAGTTAGTACCCCTGTGTATAAAGGGATTAACACAGTATGATTTAAAATATTTGGGCATAATTGAAAATAGTACTTCATTCTTAAATGAAGAAGCTAATTATCTTTGAACCTGAATTTTTGCAGTTGTAATTTATCACTGTCACTGTCACTGTCATCCCATTGCTCATGGATTTGCTTGAGCGGGCACCAGTAACGTCTCCATTGTGAGACTTGTTACTGTTTTTGGCATATCGAATATGACACAGGTAGCTTGCCAGGCTCTGCCATGCAGGTGAGATACTCTTGGTAGCTTGTAATTTATAAACATTGATTAATAATAAATGATTATAATTAATTCATTAACATTAATTAATTGATTTATAAACATTTATTAACATTCTGAAAATCTTACTGAGTATCTCTAATTGCAATAATCGGTTAACTCAGTGTACTTATAAAAATCTTATTGAAGTTTGACTAAGTTATATGTTATGTTTTGTATGCATATATACATATACATATATACATATATATGCATATATGTATATATGCATATATATATGTATATATATGATGGGCTGGAGTGATAGCATAGCAGGTAGGGCGTTTGCCTTGCACATGGCCAATCCGGGTTTGATTCTTCTGCCCCTCTCTGAGAGCCTGGAAGGCTCCCGAGAGTATCTGGCCCGCACAGCAGAGCCTGGCAAGTTCGTATCCGATATGTCAAAAGCAGTAACAAGAAGTCTCACAATAAAGACTTACTGGTGCCCTCTCGAGCAAATTGATGAACAATGGGATAACAGTGATACAGTGATACATATATGACAAAATATATATGACTTGGCTTCTTAAATTTATTTATTTTTGCTTGTTTTGGGGTCACATCGAACTGTGCTCAGGGCCTACTCTTGGCTTTGTGTTCAGGGATCACTCCTGGCAGTGCTCAGGGAAATATATGTGGTAGAGGGAAACAACTCTGTCAGCTGTGTGCAGAGTGAATGACTTACCTGCTGTGCCATCACTCTAGCCCTACTTTCTTAAATTTAAAGTGGAAATAAGCTTTTTGTGCTTTTCTTTGGGAGGGGTTGCTTAGAGCATCACCTGAGAGGGTGTAATGCATGTGGAGACCCATCCCCGGTCAGTCACCTACGAGGCAAAGAATTAACCTGAGTTCTCTCTCCAGAGCAATTTATTGTGCTTGTAAACAACATAACTTTCACAAGTAAATTGATGTGCAAAATTTGTCACAAATGTTTTGTTGTCAAAAAAAGAAAAACTATTCTTTATTTTTACTTGTTTTGCTTTGTTTTATGACCACACCCAGTGGTGCTGTGGAAAGTAGGCAGCTGTGCTTGGGGTGGCCCTGGAGGATGCCAGCCATTCGAGCCGTATCCGCAGCCCAATATCCCTACTTTTTAAAAATGTTCTTACAGGGAGCTGGAGAGAGTTTAGCAGGTAAGGCACTTGTCTTGCAGGCAGTTTACCTGGGTTCGGTCCCCAGGATCACATAGTGTAGTATCCCCCGAGCACATTCAGAAGCAGATCCTGAGCACAGAGTCAGGAGTAAGCCTGAGTACTGAGCACTGCACATTCAGCAGATTCTTGAGCACAGAGAAAGGAGTAAACCAGAGCACTGATAGGTGACCTAGAAATTTTTCTTTAAAGGTTTTATATTAATGCCAAAAGCTCTACCTACTTAAAAGTTTTATTTATTTATTTTGGAAAGGACAGGGCCACAGCAGTTGATGCTTAGGGGATATTCCTTTTTCTGTTCTCAAGAGTCCCTCCTAGTAAGCTTCAGGATCTAGGCAATACTGGGGATCAAACATCGGCCTTTTACAAACAAAGCAAGTGCTCAGCTTTTATTTTTATTTATTTATTTTTAATTTAAGTTCAGTTATTTTTATTTTTTTTCACAGTTACAAAGTTGTCCATGATTGGGTTTCAGTCATACAATGTCCCAAAACCTGTCCTTTCACCAATGTACATTTCCCACCACCAATGTTCCCACCTCCTCTTGACCTGCCTGCCTCTATGGCAGGTGCATTTCTTCTCTCTCTCTCTCTCTCTCTCTCTCTCTCTCTCTCTCTCTCTCTCTCTCTCACACACACACACACACACACACACACACACACACACACCCCTTCTGGGCATTATGGTTTGCAATAAAGGTACTGAAACGTTCTCATGTATATCTTCCTATCCTTTCAGCACTCAGATCTTGAGATCTTGTCCAGAGTGATCATTTCCAACTATTACTGTGTTGCTGTCATAGTGATCCCTCTCTATCCTAACTGCAACCCCCCCAGCTTTTTGGCAAGCTTCCAACTGTGGACCAATTCTCCTGGCCCTTGTTTCTACTGTCCTTGGGTGTTAGTATCATACTATGTGTTTTTCTTTTATTAATATACCACAAATCAGTGCATTCATTCAATGTTCTGCCCCTCCTTCTGTCTCATTTCCCTCAGCATGATAATCTTTATTTCCATTCACTTATAAGCAAGTTTCATGACTTCATTTATCTATGTGGTTGCGTAGATATGGTACATGTTCCATGATAGATGTACCATAGTCTCTTTATCCACTGATCTGTTCTCGGGCACTTGGGTTGTTTCCAGACTTGAAGATGGTATTTCTGCTATGCATTTCTCATCCACCACCCCGCCCTCAGGTGTATTCCCAGAAGTGGTATTGCTCGGTCAAATGGGAGCTCAATTTCTAGTTTTTTGAGTCATGATCATATTGTTTTCCAAAAAGGTTGGACACCAGTTAGTATTTCCACGAACGGTGAATAAGAATTCCTTTCTCCCCACATCCATGTCAGCATTGGTTATTTTTGTTCTTTTTGATGTGTGCCTGTCTCTGTGGTACAAGATGATAGCTCATGATTTTGATTTGCATCTACCTGATGATTAGTAATGTAGAGCACTTTTTTTTATGTGCCTTTTGTCTATCTAAATTTCTTCCTTGAGGAAGTTTCTGTTCATTTCTTCTCCCAATTTTTTAATGGGGTTGCATATATATATATATATATATATTTTTTTTTTTCTTGTAAGGTTCTACCAGTGCCTTATATATCTTGGATACCACTCATCAGAGGGTATTGGGTAAATATTTTTTTTTTCACATTCTGTGGGTTCTTTTCCTTTGTGTCTCTTATGAATTCAAGTCTGATGTTGGGGTCTTTAATCCATTTTGATGCTCAGCTTTTAAAATTGTCTTTCCAATCTTATTTTAGAACTTTTATCATTTTAAATGTTTTTGGTTTTTAGGCCACATGTAACAATGCTCAGAGCTTACTCCTGGTTCTGCACTCAGGAATCAGTCTTGGATGTGCTCCGGGGTCTATTTGGAATGCTCTATGGCGATTGAACCTGGGTTGGCCCTGTGTAAGGCAAGTGCCTTACCTGCTGCACTATCTCTCTTGTCCTACTTTAGAACCTGCAAATTATTAGATTCATAATTTAATCTTTTATTTATTTATTGAGTCAAAGTAAATTGGGCATCTACTAAGGCTGTGGCAGGGGAAATGCAATGTAAAACAAAAGCAGACAAGAACCTTACTCTCATGTGTTTATAACCTGGTTGGAAAGACAGACATTAAGTAAATAAAATTAGCCAGGGTTCTTTCACAAGATTTTTGAAGACCATTATATTGAGCCAGAGTGATAGTACAGCTAGTGAGATGCTTGCCTTGATTGTGGTTAATCCAAGTCGTGTCTCCTGCACTACATATGATTCCCCAAACCCTACTGGGAGTGAGTGATTACTGAGCACAGAGCTAGGAATAAATCCTGAGCACCACAGCTGAGTGTGACCCAAACCAACCAACCAACCAATCAATCAATCAATAATATTGCATTTATTAATATGCATCATAAGACAAATGTCACTGTTACTGTCATCCCGAAGTTCATCAATTTGCTCGAGTGGGCACCAGTAACGTTTCCATTGTGAGACATGTTACTGTTTTTGGCATATCGAATACGCCACAGGGAGCTTGCCAGGCTCTGCCGTGTGGGTGGGATACTCTCGGTAGGTTGCCGGGCTCTCCGAGAGGGGCGGAGGAACTGAACCCGAGTTGGGTCGGCCGCGTGCAAGGCAAGCTCCCTGCCTTCTGTGCTATCGCTCCAGTCCCATAAGACAAATGTAACCTCTTCAATTATGATATGTGAAAAGCAGGAAAGGTCAGTTATGACAGGCTGCAGAAGTGGAGTGTAGGAGTTGTAGTGGTGCAATTGTAGCTCATCTGATCAAGAAAGTGAAAAAAAGATCAGCCCTGAGGGATCAGGTGATCTGAACCAAGTGGAGGAAGAGAAGCCTCTGTCCAGGGGAAAGGTCATTTTTGCTTCCTTAGAAACTTGACTTCAAAGCTGTGGGACTGGAGCTTAAAGAGGTAGCTGCAACAAGTGAGTAGAATCTGGTCAGTTGGTTCTCTTTTTCTTCTTCTTTTGTTTTTGGGGATCATATTCGCCAGTGCTCATGGTCTATAAGAAGCTCAATGCTGAGCACCCACTCCTAGCAGTGCTCTCAGGACCATAAACTGCCCTAGGAATTTCACTGGGGTTGGCTTCAAACAAAGCAAATACCTTAACTCCTGTGCTATTTCCCCAGCCCTGTTGGCCTTTCATTCTTTAGCTAGGAGCAATGGTAGGCTGTGGAAAAAATTAAACTGGGAACTGGAGAAATAGTAAAGAGGTAAGGTGTTTGCCTCAAATGAAGTTGACCCCAGTTTGAATCCAGGCACCACCGAGCCACGTACAGCCCCTAAGCACTCAGAAATAAAAAAAAAGAGAGAGAGAGGGAAAAAAATTGTGCTAGGGAGGGTGGGGAAGATGGACAGAGTCATATGAGCCTTTTTTTTTTTCTTCCAATTTTTGGGTCACACCTGGCGATGCACAGGGGTTACTCCTGGATCTGCACCAAGAATTACTCCTGGCGGTGCTCAGGGGACCACATGGGATGCTGGGAATCGAACACCTGGCGGTGCACAGGGGTTACTCCTGGATCTGCACTCAAGAATTACTTCTGGTGGTGCTCAGGGGACCACATGGGATGCTGGGAATCGAACTCAGGTCGGCCGCGTGCAAGGCAAATGCCCTATCTGCTGTGCTATCACTCCAGCCTCTCATCTGAGCATTTGTAAAGATCTCTCAACTACAATACGGAGAAAAAATAGAATAAAAGTAAATATGGGCAGGTTGGGTTGGAAGGTTACTGGGGGCAATTTCAGATCTGTGATGCTTCTAGAGTTAGGTTGTGGTTAAGAGCACAAGTTTAAAGGCAGACTGCATTTAAACAACTCCCCCCTCCTTTAAAAATAAGACAGTAAACTCCAAACCAGTTGCTTCTGCTAAATTTCAGTACCAAACTGAGACTTAATTACTGTCTCTGCCTTTTGCAGAAAGGAATCTTAAATCAAACAAGGTTGAACCGCTTATCAGTCAGTAATCTGCCTAATAGAACCAGGGCGCCCCCTAGAGAGAGACATTGTCACGACAGATTCACTTTTTTGTTTTCTGGGGGCCACACACAGTGGTGCTCACAAGTGGCTTTCTTCTGGATCTGCACACAAGGATCACTCCTGGCAGGGCTAGGGGGTGGTGGGGTGAACATATGGAATCTAACCCAGATCTGCCGCGTGCAAGACAAGTGCTCTAATCTGCTGTACTATTGCTCTGTCCTCCTGATCCACTTATTTGGTCTAGTCTTCATTCCTTCTGAGCTTCCTTTTGTTTCTAAAAATCTTTTACTTGTACAGAAATTAGAGCTGCTTTATTATGGATGACTACTTTGAATAATTTTTTCTTAACTTTTGTTTTATTGAATCACCATGAGTTATAGTTAAAAAGTTGTTCATGGTTAGGTTTCAATCATACAATGTTCCAACATCTGTTCCGTTACCAGTATGTTTTCCACTGCCAATGTCCCCAGTTTCCCTCCCGCCATCCCCCTTAAATAATTTTTATAGAATACGTACTTTAATTTGAAAATCATGAACAGATGATAGAGTGTAGAAACAGAAAGTTTTCAAACTATTTAAAACCTGAAATTGCAGACTTTAGAAACTACATGGATAGTACTGGACAGCAGAATGGAGTCATGGATAAATCTGCAGTGTTCTAGTAGCTTCCCATGCTACAGTCTCCGATGAAAATCTGACACGATCAGATACTGAGCCAAGCTAGTGATGGAAGTTTCTATGATAGTTACCTGTGGATCCTAGATCTTCCATAGGGGTTCACAGCTTTTATTTGAGCCACAGACCAGCTGACTGATCTCACTAACTTTGGTGAACTTGACATCTGATTACGCAGCCAATCAGATTATTTGTAGATGTTAGCTCATATGAAGTAGTCTGAACAGATGCATCCAGACCACCAAGTCCAGACCTGCCATACATCATGGAAAAATGAGATGGTTTCATTGCCACATTCTAGCTAGTCAAATCTGGCTGTCTGTGAAGAGGCTTCCTGTCCTTGAAAGCCCAGACCTCTAACTATGGCTTCTCCAGTCAGCATTGAGGCACATGAGTATGGTAGGTGTGGGCAATATTCTCAGTGTAGTTGTCTGAGTTGGACCTGTTCTTACTACCTGTAAGAAAGACTAGAGAATTGAATAACTTGGTACAGGCTTTGAAGATGATATTACTGGGCCCACCAAGTGTCCATTCTGTCAGGAAAATTGTCTATCTTCTGAGATGTTCATAGTGTATACCAGTGTTTTTCAACTGGGGGCCATATTGCCCATGGTGGCCTTTATTATATTCTGAGAGGGTCACAGGTGAAGATTTCATAAATGGGGGTGGGGCATGGCAAGAGGTTAGGGGGTGGTAGGGAAGGGGGGCCAGAGTAAGGAACAAGGTCTGAAAGGGGTATACTTAGAAAAAGGTTGAACAAATAAAGGATACTTGGGTATGACTGAATTATAAGCACAAAAGTTTGTAAGTATGTAACTGTACCTCACAGTGATTCATTTATATATATAATATGCATATATATAATGATAGGTTATTAAAAAAAAGAACAAGGTTGAAAAACAAGGTTGAAGAACAAAGTTGTAATCACTCTCTTTGCACATCTTAACTGATTCTCTGTTCTTTCCCGGGAGACTATCTTCTTTTTCATGCACAGGAGATTTCCATGTAAAGGGTGAGAGTGTCTTTAACTCCTCCTGAACCATCTGTGTCTTGTGTGGAGCAGTGTTCCAGGAAACTGACTTCTGAATAGCCAAGTCTTAGTTTTGGTAAGGTGGAAGCCCAAATCAACAGTCATGTGGTGATTAAGGGAAAGTGGGGAGCATATGGAAAAGGGGGGACCCTTATGCCCAGAACAGTAGGTAGAAAAGGTAGATGGGAGTGTGCAGCAGAAAGAGAAGAGACAGACCCCTGTAAAGGAAGGAAAGTAGAAAGTTAAGAGAGACCACATTTGGAGGGATATGAGCTACCATTTTTTGGGTGGGGGACAGCTATACCCAACAGTGCTCAGTGCTAATTCCTAGTTTTGTGCTCAGGTATCATTTGGAAGGGGCTTGAGGGACCATATGTGATGCTGGGGCAAAACAGGACAGCTACATGTAAGGCAAGCACCTTACCCACCTATACTGTCACTCATGCCCCAGATATCAAACACTTAAAACACTTAAGTTATACACACACACACAAAATCTTTTTTTTTTTTTACAAAATCTTAATTTTTGGTTTTTGGCTTTTTGGGTCACACCCAGCAATGTACAGGGGTTACTTTTGACTCAGCACTCAAGAATTGCCCCTGGCGATGCTCAGGGGACCATATGGGGTGCTGGAAATCGAACCTGCTATGCTATTGCTCCAGCCTCAAAATCTTAAATTTTTTATATTTGGGCCAGAGAAATAGTATAGCGGGTAGGCCATTTTCCTTGTATGTAGTTGACTGTGGTTTGATCCCCAGCACTCCATATGGTCCCCTGAACCCAGCAGGAATAATTCCTGAGTTCAGAGCCAGAAGTAACCCCTGAGAACACCTAGGTGTGGCCCCAGACCAAATATATATGTATACAAAATATATATGATATTATGGCACTGTAGCACTGTCACCCAGTTGTTCATTGATTTGCTCGAGCAGGCACCAGTAATGTCTCCATTGTGAGACTTGTTGTTACTGTTTTTGGCATATCAAATACACCATGGTAGCTTGCCAGGCTGTGCCGTGTGGGCGAGATACTCTTGGTAGCTTGCCAGGCTCTCCAAGAAGGAAGGAGGAATTGAACCTGGGTCAGCCACGTGCAAGGCAAATGCCCTACGTGCTGTGTCATCGCTCCAGCCCATGCAACAAATATTAAGAGCTATTAAAAATCCTTGTTCTCTCCAAAGTGCTCAAAGAACTAAGAATGAATATTTAGAGACAGTTTAGATGGCCTCTTAGAAGTCCCTTGGCCTATTAGCAGGCTGGAGAGCAAGTCTTTTTTGTTGGCATTCCTCTTGGTGAACTTCTGGCTTCAACTACTCTAACTAGTGACGGCTTGTGCAACATTGAATTCCTTTCTAGACTAGGCTGCTTTCCTAGACAGTAAACCAAGTTTTATCTAAATCACCCAAAGTGGGTACCTTTAAACCAAGATTATTTCTCCAAATTTACCAAGTACCATACACAAAGTCAGCAACTTATATACAGCGTGAACTTTCCCCCTAGACGTGCCCCAAAGGTGGCAATTTCTATACAGAATGAGAGTTCTCCTCTCTGAGATTAGGGTCGGACCCTTTTGTACCAGGGACAAAAGGCAGGCGACACCTTTCAGGACATTCCAGGCTGCATTGATTTTATATCTCTATTTATACCATAACATCTCTATTACCTTGTATTACATACCACTTTCCTTACTTGTAAAATCAGAGTAGTCGTGAAATAAACTCTAAGTAAAAAGTGGGGCGGGATGGGGGGGGCAGAAGGGGGCGGTAAGCCAGCTGTCATATCTGCTGAATAAAATGTCTGCATACGTGGGATCTAAAGAAACTCCATCAGGTAAAATCAAATGCCTATGAAGAGCATGGGATCTAGTCTTCAATATGCAGCTTGCCATTGGGGTGGGGAGGGGGCAGAGGATAAATTAGGAAAGGATGGCTGGGAAAGTGCCTGCCATAGAGGCAGGCTGGATGGGAAGGGGTAGCAGACACTGGTGAAGGGTTTTGTGTTGCAACAACACTGCACTCCGGAAAATGCAATGGTAAGTATTGTTGTAACTTCGTAACTCATGGTGATTCCATTTATGTATGTATGTATGTATGTATGTATGTATGTATGTATGTATGTATCTATCTATTTATTTATTTGCTTTTTGGGTCACACCCAGCTATGCACAGGGGTTACTCCTGTCTCATGCACTTACTCCTGGCGGTACTCGGGGGGACTATATAGGATGCTGGGATTCGAACCTGGGTCTGCCACGCACAAGGCAAATGCCCTACCCACTGTGCTATCACACCACCCCCATGATGATGCCATTTAAAAGAGAAAAAAAAAATCTGGAATGGTACATGTTGGATTGACTGTTATCCCTATTATTCTTGTGCTGAAGAAGGTCGAAGACTGGAGAGAAGTGGAATATTTCCAGCCAGATGTTGTGTACTTTCTCCTCTGAGAAAAGTTGTTTTGTTTTTTATGGGGGGGCCAGCTTTGCTCAGGGCTTACTCCTGACTCTGGTTTTTGTGCTCAGGGGTTGCTCTTGGCAGGGTTCAGGGACCAAATGCTGTGCATAGGATTGGCTGCCTACCACACAAGTGCTCTATCCCCTAAAACTATTTTTCCAGTCCCAAATAATACACAAACGAACAAAACTTTTATTAAAAATGAGCTCAGTTAATGAGGCTATTGTTTTCCCGAGGCAGTGCATCTTCCAAAGTCAGTCATCTGCATTTAGACAAGACAAGTTGGGACTGGATCACACGTAAGTGCCTTTCCTGTGTGGTGACGTAGAGGCTTACTGGGAGTTGAGATTGTGGCATGGGTTAGTCTGAATCTCCCCACTACAAATGTTGTATCAAAATCCAGGTTTACTTAAAATAAAATCTAGTTTAATGTGTATCCAAAATGATTTTGCAATTTTATAATTGCAATTGAGAAATCCGAGATTCTGCTACTAGGACTGGACACTCCTACTTTAAAAGACATTCTATCTTTGAAATATCTCTGTTGTGGGTCATTTAGATATAAACTTAGCATGGTAGGTCATCAGATAGCAAATAATTGTTGCTAAAAAAGGAAGCACCAGAGGTAAATAGAGCTGATGTGAAAGGGAAACATTTGTTTATAAACTATTTATGTCCATGTGTCCCTCCACCACTCCTATCCCCTGCACCCCACTTCTTTTTGTTTTTGCTTTTTGGGTTACACCCTGGATGCTCAGGGGTTACTCCTAGCTCTGCACTCATTACTCCTGAGTAAGGAGTGTTCCAGGGACCGTATGGGATACCGGGGATCGAACCTTGGTTGGCAGTGTGCTAGGTAGGCAAACACCCTCCCCGCTGTACTATTGTTTGGGTTCTGTCCCCACTTCTACCACGTGCTAGGCAGTAGTGAGCGAAAGGTAACTCTCCTTCTCCTTTACCTCACAATAGAAAGAGTTTTTTAAAAAGTCAATAAACACTGTTACTGAATTACACACATGGTTTCCTTAGGAGAGTATAACAGCATTACTTTAAAGAAAAGGGTAGGCAGGAGCAGAGTACAGCAGGTAGAGCCTTGCAACTGGTTGAGGCCTGTTCGATTTTTGATTCCACAGACAGTAAGAAGCGTGGTCAGGGCACACTCCTAAGCACTGGCCCAGGAATAGCCCCGAGCACCACTGGGTGTGGCCCAACACTTCTCCATTATAAAAGAAAAAAAAAGCCAAAGACAATGGAGATAATGGAGGACAGATTCCCAGGAAGCACTAGAGCTTAAGTGTCAGGTTCTTGAGTTAGTTATTTCCAGGTTCCTAGACATTTTTTTTTTTCTTTTTGAGTCACACCAGGCAATGCACAGGGGTTACCTCCTGGCTTTGCACTCAGGAGTTACTCCTGGCAGTGCTCAGGGGACCATATGGGATGCTGGGAATCGAACCCTGGTCGGCTGCGTGCAAGGCAAATGCCCTACCCGCTGTGTTATTGCTCCAGCCCCGGTTCCTAGAAATTTTACTTTCATAATTTATTGCATTTAATTAAAAAATTGTTTACTATTTTTTTTTTTTTTTTAGTTTTTGGGCCACACTTATAGATGTTCAGGGGTTACTCCTGGCTCTGCACTAAGAAATCACTCCGGCAGTGCTCACAGAACCATATGGGATCCTGGGGATTGAACCTGGTCAGCTACCAGCAAGGCAAATGCCTTATCTGCCATACTATCTCTCTAGCCCTATTTCTTAATTTTTAAATTTGTTTAGGGGTCACAACTGGTGGTGCTCAGGGCTTATCTCTGACTCTGGATCACTCCTGCCATTGCTCAGGGGACCATATGTAGCACAGGTGGTCAAACCTGGGTTCGTTGATGCAAGGAAAACACCTTATTTGCTGTGTTGACTTTCCGGGCTCTGCATGGCAACCCTGATGGCATGCTTGTGGGAGATTCCTTATAATGCAAGGAATCGCAGACAGCAGAGGTACCAGACACAAAAACAGAATGATTGTGACTGTACTAAGAATATACAATGGAGGGGCCGGAGCGATAGCACAGCGGGTTAGGCGTTTGCCTTGCACGCGGCCGACCCGGGTTCGATCCCCGGCATCCCATATGGTCCCCCAAGCACTGCCAGGAGTAATTCCTGAGTGCAAAACCAGGAGTAACCCCTGAGCATCGCTGGGTGTGACCCAAAAAGCAAAAAAAAAAAAAAAAAAAAGAATATACAATGGACCCAGGGAATAAACTCCATGTCTTATAAGTAAGCTCCCAGAGCCATTACCGACTGGATTCCAGTGGACGTCGAAAGAACGCGTTGTCACCCACCTACGAGATGGTCAGACTTCTTCAAGATCCTGAACGAATAGTTTGAGGCTCTTCATGTTCCTGGAGCGAGCAGATGCCATTGGACTCCACTAGCATATAACAGGGATGGATGGTGATGTTCCTGGCGCCTGCTCGAGCAAATCAATTAGCAATGGGATGGCAAGTAATAAAAGATACAAGCCAGAAAGTATATCTAATTTTTTTTTTTTTTGCATTTTTTGGGTCACACCCACCGATGCTCAGGGGTTACTCCTGGCTTTGCACTCAGGAATTACTCCTGGCGTGCTTGGGGGACCATATGGGATGCTGGGGATCGAACCCAGGTCGGCCGCGTGCAAGGCAAACACCCTACCTGCTGTGCTATCGCTCTGGCCCCAAGTATATCTAAATATTGAGGGGAGGAGAATGAGCACAAAAATTGCAAAGCATTCTTTTTCTTTGTTCCTGGTTTTAGGACCACATTCTGAGCTGCTCAGGGTTTACTGTGGGTTACTCCTTGCTATATACTCAGGAATCACTCCTGATGGTGCTTAGGGGACTTATGTAATGCTGGGGAACAAACCCATGTCAGTTGTGTGCAAGGCAAACCCCTTACCTGCGTACTATTGCTTTGGCCCATAAAGCATTCTGGTTGTTTGACTATGTTTGAAAGTCTCACCTATTCTTACATTTCTTTTGTTCCCAATCTTCTCCAAACTGTCTGTGCTCTAGAAGCTCTGTAGTTGAGCATAGTAGAAGTGGTATGATAATTAATACTAGGAAGCTCACTTGGACACAACCCTGAAGGTCAATACTCCTGGAAGGAATTTCTAAGCAAGGGGAATTGCACTGGAAAATTTGGGGGTTGAGGACACGGGGTACAAATTTTGTATGCTGCTGAACCTTCTACCTCTATTGTCACATTGCTGGTACAGGCCTAAAGGTGCCAGAGCATGGCAGGATGAAATCCTGGAGGAACCCAACCATTGGTGGATGGCCTGGTAATCCCAGGCACTGAAGGGCTCTGGGCTGAAGCACTGCATCCTAAGAGGTACAGTCTCTAGGATAGCTCTTGTATTGAACCTCGAGCTGCTGATGGAGAACTGCAGGGAGGGAGGGGCCCCTGAGCCCCCTAAGTACTGCTTGGGCAGTCCATCCTACTCAAAAGAATTTAGGGCTTGAGAATTCTGTCACAAAGAAGTTTGTGATTCTCTGATTGATCAAGATTTTTTAAAAAATCATGTTTGTACCTAACATATCCATGTTAGGTTTAAATTTAATTATAGTAAGTGATGAATTTTTGGCTTTTTGGACCATATGAGATGCTGGGAATAGAACCCGGGTCGGCCACGTGCAAGGCAAACGCCCTACCTGCTGTGCTATCACTCCAGCCCCAGTGATGAATTTTTGGACAACAGGTTTTGTCATGCTGGTGGTGACATTCCTGGTCTGCTTATTTATTTGACTCACTCCCAGCAGTAGTGTGGGGCCCATGTGATGCCTGGAACTCTGAATGCAGAGCATGCACTCTAACCCATTGAGCTATCTCCCCAGCATATACCAGGAAGCAGAACTTCATGTAGCTCCAGCCCTGTGAGCTTTATTTCAGCCTCATGTTGTTTCTGTGGAGCATCCCCATGGAGGTCACAAGACAAACAATAGCTATAGCAGCTCGCCTACCTTGAGTTATTTAAAACATGTTGTTGATGACAAATTCAGAGACATTTTTGATGCCAAGATAAATCAATACCCCAGGATATTCATCACTGCTGTGAAGGGTAGTAATAAGATTCTCAGAGTATTGTCTTCACCTAGCTCATTGATAGTGCCTATAGGTTGATCAGAGTCAATTTCCAAATCAATTGTTACTGGAAAGTAGTTATGAAAAAGAGGCAGTTGTGAGCCACAGATTTTAATAAACCCAATTATCCCAGAAAACAAGGGAGAAATACCTGGTTCTGTAACAGTCTTTGGGATTATACTGACTCACCTAGAAGGATATCCTACTTTAGAGAGAAGAAAAACCCAGGTTAAACAAGATGGTTGCACCGGAGACCAGTCTCTTAGTTCTCAGTGTGAGGGTAGAATCCCTATTTCTTTTTACTCGTTACTAACTCCTATTGAGTCTACTTCTGAAATGTTTCCCAGCGCTGATTCCTCATTTTCATCCTCACAGTCACTGTGTTCAAGTTTTCATTTATTCATCTCTGCACCACTGTAACAGGCTCCTTATTGATGTTACGATCTTCATTTCTCCTTCAGCATCGGCCATCAGAGAAGACCTGCTATTCAAAGCCTTGCTGTCCACCTCCAGGGAACTCAGGAATGGACAGAATAATGCCCCCCTGGAGACCTTTCAGATCTTGCTTTCCTCTGACTAAGAATAGAAAATAAGAGAACAGAAGGTGTTTGTTGTTTTATAATCATCTTAAAAATTTAGGTGTGAGTTCCTAAAAGCAAGCTTAATTTAATTTTGCAGCATGTATACATTTTTTACTGAGCAGTCTTAACTCTTGTTACCTATAATTCACATTCTGGTGGCTTTAAATATTGTCTGTTTTGAAATAGTGTGGCTTTTAGGATAAGAATTGCTTTCCTCCTGAGCTCGGCGCATCGCCATGCATAGAACAGTAAGAGTAACTCAAATGAGAATGATTACTAAATAACTGCAGCTTCAAAAGGAAGATAGGCAATAACACTTTGCAGTAATGAAAGCCTGCCTTTCATTGAGTTTGTAAAAGAAAGGCAAAATATAGTTGGTGCTGTGTTTTGCTTGAAAATTACAGCAGTGCAATTTCTGTATTCCTGGGTGTTTCCTTCTCAAATATGATACTAAGTTTAAGCATCTCTAGAACTCAATGTGTATTGATTTTGAACATGTGCTTCTTTCTTTGGCTATCCCTCTTATATCAACCATGAGTTGCAATGGCATCAATGGGCCACCTGCTCATGGGGTTTTGAAGTGTCTGCTGCCATTGCAGAAAAATGCAATGACAAGAGCTGGATGGACACCTTTCTGAACTGTTCTAAAGGTGTGATTGAAAAACACAGAGATGAATATGGAAATAAAACATGCTTTGCTTCTGAGAATCAGTTTAATCATAGGTCTAACAAACATTTAAGAATATACACAGGAGAACTGACCTGTCTACTGTATTGGCTGAAGCAAAAGATTTACAAATGTACCCAGTTGTATAAGTGCAAATGATTTCCATTAGAGCCTTGACGTATGTCACTATTAATATTCTGTATGTTGATGATAGGTTAAAAAAATTCCCAGAAATACTATGCTAAGTCTTTTTATGTATTTATGTACTTTTTCTTGTAAGGTTGTATTTTGGGTGTTTTTGTTTTTGTTTTTGCTGGTATTATTTTGTTTTATCTTTATTTATTCTTGGCCTTTGGGCCATACCTGGTGGTGCTCTGGGTACTCACTCAGTGATGCTCAGGGGCTGCTCCTGGCTCTGTGACCAGGGTCATGATCCCTGCAGTGCGAAACCATGTAGTGCAGAGAGTTGAATAGGGTTGGCTGCATGGAAGATGAGCAATGTGACCTCAATTGTATTTATCTGACTCTTCTTCTTACTTCTAATTTAGTATATATGTGGCTAAAACCAACACTACTAATATAATATTTTAATATTTTAATACTTAGAATCTCAAAAAGTGGTAGTGTCATGAGTCTTTCTCATTGAAAGTCTATGCTCATTTGTATTTCAGGCTAAAACCCAAATGTTCTGGGAGCCGTTGGGGATTTTTCTGATGATGCTGGGATCCAGGGGCATGTGGTACCAGGAACTGAACTCAGAACTTTTCTCATTTAGCCATTTGTTTTAGCACTCTTCAGCCCCATGTTGTAATTTATCATTAGAAATAGCTTTTAAGCTCCAAAACCAGGAATGTGTTTGGAGCACCATAACTAAGCCCTCACAAGCACTGACTCTAAAGTTGTTTGAGCACTGTGATCAGGTTTGCAAACCCTGTCAGCCTGTGCGTGAGCACCTCATGATCTACAGTGAATACTGTTATGAGAAACTGCCAGCACAGAATTTAAACAGCAAGCCTTATTGTGTACCACAGCAGAGCAGGCAAACACCAAGATCAAAATGTGCGAGCACTCCAATCAAACATGCGTAACCCCATCCCTGCAACAATAGCAACTAAGGGGAGCGGGGGAAATCTCTTTTTTTTGGCGGGAGGTTGCACATACAAACTTGGAAGTGCTGAGGACTACCCACCATGTGTTGGTGGACCACAGACAAATGTGCATGGGAGGCTTCTGTAGGTGCACGGGGTCTAATCTACAGTTTCTATATGCAAAAGCATGCGGTCTAGTCCTTTGATTTATCTTCTTGACTGAAGGGAAGAATTTACAAAAAATGAGAGAATAGCAAGAGTGAAAATGTTTGGGTTCTGTGTTGCTGCACTTCTCTGACACTCTTGAGATTCTATGAACATTTTTTTTTTTCTAGTGACACCAGCAGCATTCTAAAAGCCCCAAATGTCTCACACTCTTTGAAGGCCTCACTCTGAGAAACCTAATAATCAACATTAGCATTTATATCTTTCTGAATCCACCAAAGGTTTCTTTTTCTTGAAGGGTGAAGTGATATTACAGAGCTGAAGGCTCTTACCTAGAATGTGGCCAGTAACACTCATTTGAAATCTGCAATTGCCAGTTGTGACTTCTAAGCCCAGATTCAGCCATAGCCCTTGAGCACCGCCAGGGGTGGTACTGAAACACAGAGTACAACCAATCCAAAGATTAACAGAGGAAATCAGTTGATTTCTTCTAGTTACACTCTTTGTGTGGGAATCCATTAGGTAAACTCTAAACAGATCATTTTTTTTTTTTTGGAGTTGGGTGGGAAAAGTGTTGGGTCATACATAGCAGTGCTCAGGGATTACTCCTGGCTCTGTGCTCATTCCTGATGAGGCTCAGGGTCCTATATCTGGTGCTGGGAATTGAATCAGGTTTGGTCATGTACAAAGCAAATTCCTTTCCTTTTGTACTATCTGATCCTTGTAGACAGATGATTCTCACTGCTAAGATTTATTGAGCACGTATGTGCTGGGTGTTACATTGGCATTATTTTTTATTTCCATTGTTTGTCCTATTTTACAAATGAGAAAACTGATGATAGATAAGGCTATGCTGTTATCACAGTTAATAAGAGGAAGAGATACTATAGTGGCCTGAGGGGAAGTTTATAGGTGGGGATTTGAACCCTGGAAATGGTGGAAAGACCTGAGGATTGGGTCTTACCCAAAGTTGCCATGACTGGCATCATCAGGGTGGCGCTTGCATGTGTCATCAGCATCTCCATGAAGGCAGGGCGTTGTCTCCTGACCAACAGCAACCTTGTGTCTATATGTCCATCCTGGAAAAACACTTTAATGAGAGGAAAATGCAAAATGCTGAATCACAGTGGTACACTCTCAGTTATAGAGGTGATGAAGTCCCAGTGGTCATGACTCCCTTAAAAGAAGCTACACAAGTATAAATGGAAAGGAGAGGAAAGGAAGGAAGGAAATTTTGGAGCAAAGGAATGAGAGACTGAAAAATTAAGATTCAGAAGAGAGGATTAGGGGCAGGTGTGAGCATAGCCACGAGAATGAAGGAAGGCTGGAAGAAAAGCACAGTGCGGAGGAGGACACGGACACCTGAGCAGAGTGAAGAGACCGGCAACTTGTAAAGTTTTGCTCTGCACCATGGCACATGTTTCTGGAAAGCTTTCCTTCTTTCTTCCTTCCTTTCTTTCTTTCTTTCTTTCTTTCTTTCTTTCTTTCTTTCTTTCTTTCTTTCTTTCTTTCTTTCTTTCTTTTTTTTTTTGCTTTTTGGGTCACACCCAGTGATGCACAGGGGTTATTCCTGGCTCATGCACTCAGGAATTACTCCTAGCAGTGCTCGGGGGATCATATGAGATGCTGGGAATCGAACCCGGGTTGGCCGAGTGCAAGGCAAACGCCCTACCCGCTGTGCTATCTCTCCAGCCCCCTGGAAAGCTTTCTTATGCCAGCAGAGTAGATTAGGAAGAAGAGCCAGAGAAGAATAAAATAAAAATGGATCAGAATAATCAGAGCAAATATTTCCCACTTGCAGTGCATTTAAGGAACAAAATCTAGTTTTGCTCAGTTATCTTTTTTTTTTTTTTTGCATTTTGGGTCACACCTGGCGATGCACAAGGGTTGTTCCTGGCTCTGCACTCAGGAATTACCCCTGGCCATGCTCAGGGGATCATATGGGATGCTGGGATTTGAACCCGGATCAGCCGCGAGCAAGGCAAACGCCTTACCTGCTGTGTTATCTCTCCAGCCCCCTCAGTTATCTTTTTTTTTTTTTTAAATTTTAAAATTTTATTGAATCACCATGAGATAGTTACAAGCTTTCATGTCTGGGTTACAATCTCACAATGATCAAACACCCATCCCTCCACCAGTGCACATTCCCCACCACCAATATCCCAGGTATACCCCCCCTTTCCCACCCTCCCCCTATCTCCATAGCAGACAGTATTTCCCATACTCTCTCTCTACTTTTGGGCATTATAGCTTGCAACACAGACACTGAGAAGTCATCATGTTTGGTCAATTATCTACTTTTGGCATGCATCTCCCATTCCAACTGGTTCCTCCAGCCATCATTTTCTTAGCGATCTCTTCTCTATTCCATCTGCCTTCTCCCCTCCGCTCATGAAACAGTCTTCCAGCTATGGGGCAATCCCCCTGGCCCTTGTATCTACTGTTCGTGGGTGTCAGCCTCATGTGATGCTACCCTAAACTCCACAAATGAGTGCAGTCCCCCTATGTCTGTCCCTCTCTTTCTGACTCATTTCACTTAGCATGATACTCTCCATGCTTATCCATATATAAGCAAATTTCATGACTTCATCTCTCCTAACAGCTGCATAATATTCCATTGTGTAGATGTACCAAAGTTTCTTTAACCAGTCTTCTTTTTTAGGGCACTCAGGTTGTTTCCATATTTTGGCTATTGTGAACAGGGCTGCAATAAATATATAGGTACAGATGTCATTTCTACTGTGCTCTTTTGCATCCTCGGGATAATATATTCCCAGAAGTGGTATTGTGGGGTCATATGGAAGCTCAATTTCTAGTTTTTCAAGGACTGTCCATACTCTGGTTTCGCTTTAGATCGCATAAATCTTTTGCGTTTTACTTTCTTTTTTTTTTTTTTGCCAAAGGAATTTTAAGTAGCTAATTTAATTGGTTAATTTGACCATCCAGTTTTTTTTTTGGCTTTTTCGGGTCAGACCTGGCTATGCACAGGGGTTACTTCTGGCTTTGCACTAAGGAATTACTCCTGGGGTTGCTCAGGGGACCATATGGGATGCTGGGAATCCAACCCAGGTTGGCCGCGTGCAAGGCAAACGCCCTACCCACTGTGCTATCACTCCAGTTCCTAATTTGACAATCTTGATATTTGGCCATATGTTTAAGGCAATCTCCCTATTTCTACCTCCATATCTATACTTCAGGGAGTTTTTGAGCCTCAAATTCACTTCATCTCCCCAAATACGAAGAAGTAGTAACTTCTGTTTTTCTTTCTGTGTTGCAGATCACAGAGGCAGAAAATTTGGGGGCTTTGACCATGATGCCATGATCATCCTATTGTAAGTACAGAATCTGGCAGTTCTAGCTTATTACCTCTGATTCAAGTCGTTCAATTTTAGGAGTCTGCTAAATGGCTGTTGGAGCATGTGAACTCTGCGCTGCTCATTCTTCACTGACACTCACATTAATTAAATTTGGCTTCTACACACCTACCAGGCCCAGGGCTCTGCTACATTTTCTCTCTGATTTTGACCCAGTAAAGTAGCTGCACATTGGCTACACATGCTTTTAAACCAGCAAGCAGGACAAAGCGGAAGTAGTCAAACAAGGATGCCAATCTTTTAATCTTTTCTTCGTTTTCCCTGAATTCCTGAAGAGTGTACTTAAGAAAGGGACAAGGCAAAGAAAACAAGAAAGTGTCCACGTTATGGAAGGATTATTTTTAAGCCTGATTCTCTTTAACAAGTACAAATTTTGTTTGGTTTTTGGGAGGGGCACAACTGTCCCTGCTCAGGGCTTACTCCTTGCGTTATGCTCAAGAAAAACTGACAGTGCTTAGTGGATCATATGTGGGCTTCTAGGATCAAAATCTGGTCAGCTTACTTTTCTAAGACACTAAGAAAAGTGTCTTAACCTCTGTTTCTAATTTTTTGACTGTTTTAGAGAAACACCCAACTGTTCTCAGAGCTTACTCTTTGCTTTGTGCTCAGAGATAACTCCTGGCAGTGCTCAGGGGAACAGAGACGATGCTGGAATCATCAACCCTGCATTGGCAGCGTGCAAGTAAGTGCCACACTATCCTACTTTAACTGACTAGAGTGATAGCACAGCGTGTAGGGTGTTTGCCTTGCACGTGGCCATCCCGGCTTTGATTCCTCCATCCCTCTCAGAGAGCCCAGCAAGCTACCAAGAGTATCCTGCCCGCATGGCAGAGCCTGGCAAGCTCCCCATGGTGTATTTGATATGCTAAAAACAGTAACAACAAGTCTCACAATGGAGACATTACTGGTGCCCGCTTGAGTAAATTGATGAACAAGGGGATGCCAATGCGACAGTGCTATGGTGCTACTTTACCTGAAAGAGATGGTTTAGTTTGAGATGCTTCTCATTCTATATTTCTGAACAGCTTTAGGATTTATAGTCACTCCCTCTCAAAGGTGAGAAATTCTGGGCTTTGTCTTCTTGTAGTTCTTCTCTAAAGAGTTATGGCAATAACTTTTTTCTTTGATTCATGACATGTTCCACTGTCTAGAAACAAATTTATTTTTCTGTGCATCTTACTTTCTTTTTCCCCACCCCATTACTTTTTTGTTTTGTTTTGCTTTGCTTTGGGGTCACACCTGGGAGTGCCCAGGGCTTATTCCCTATTCTGCACTCAGTGATAATTCCTGGAGGGTTTGGGGGAACAACTGGGGTGCTGGGGGTGACCCAGGTTGGCCATATGCAAGTCATGTACCCTGCCTATTATATTATCTTTTCAGCTTTATGCTTTTTACTTTATGTCTCTTTCCTGTTTCTCCCCTGCTTCCCTTTTTTTCCCCCTGACCCTCCAGCTCTCACGCCTACCATTAGAGGATATTCAATAACTAGCTTGAATTTCCCAAAGTATACTTCCTCTAATTGTTTTTCTGTCAGCGCATATTATTTGCTGTTGTTTGTTCTCAATCTTGGGGATAGAATCCAGGGCCTCACACATGTTGGTTATGCAGTTCTTTGAACCCTCCAAGCATAACCGGAAACAATTCCAAAGCAAAAATGAAAGAGATGAAAGAGAGAGAAGAGAGAGGGGGGTAGAGGAAGGAAGGAAGAAAGGAAGAAAGGAATGAAGGAAGGAAGGAAGGAAGGAAGGAAGGAAGGAAGGAAGGAAGGAAGGAAGGAAGAGAGGAAGGAAGGAAGGAAGGAAGGAAGGAAGGAAGGAAGGAAGGAAGGAAGGAAGGAAGGAAGGAAGGAAGGAAGGAAGGAAGGAAGGAAGGAAGGAAGGGAGAGAGAGAGAGAAAGAAAAGTTTTAGGTGCTGAAGTGATAGTACAGTGGGTATGGCACTTGCCTTGCATGTGGCTGAGATGGATTTGGTCTCTGATGTCCGATATGTCCCCCAAGAACTACCAGGAGTAATTCCTAAGTGCAGAGCCAGGAGTTACCCCTGAGCATTGCAGAGTGTGGTCCCAAAACAAAAGAGGGGGAAAAAAGTTTTGCAGTTAATTTATTATTATTATTTTTGTATGTGCTAGAGGGATAAACCTCTAGTGCATCATGCATACCAGACATGCACTAACCTGTTGAACAGCATACCTGGCCCATTGCAGGTGATTTAAAGAATTTACTCAACCTTTTTCTGATCATGGTCCCCTTCTGACCTTACTACACCCCCACCCAATTCTACCAATTCTACCCAATTCTAGCCCCCTAGAATCATGCCATGCTCCCCACTCATTTACTCAAATTTCACCTGTGGCCCCCTTGGAATGTCCTGGGGTCCCACAGGGGCCATATGGCTCCCAGTTGTGTAATGCTGATAAAGCACAATAATGTTCTAAATTATAGAACAGAGTCATCAATTTGAAATTTATAATGCTGGAAATGTTTTATACTCTGTTGTTCAATAAAAAAAGACACTAACCATGTGAGGCTATTAAATGTTTGAAATTTAATTAGTGTGACAGAGAAACTACATGCTATAGTAAAGTTTTAGTTAAAACATAAATAGCCATGTATTGCTCAAGACTACCATTTTGGATTCAAGATTTTGAGTCCTATGTTCTATGTTTTTTTTTTTTTAATTTACTTATGTTGTATATTAATTAGCCCTTTGCTATATGTGTGATGTTGCTGTTTGGTTTTCAGCGCAGAAATCTTTGATTAAATTAATTAAAATAAAATAAAACAAAATTTAATCATTTTGTTTTGGGGGTCACACCCAGTGCTACTCAGGGGTTACTCCTAACTTGGTGCTTGGGTTGTTCTTGGTAGTGTTTGGGGAGTCATGCAGTGACAGAGACTTTGCCCAGGTTTCCTACCTGGAAAGCTTGAACTCTAGCCCTTCAAACTAAGTCTCTAGACCCTCTCTGCTCATTCTAGGGTTCTATTTTGGCTCATTTCTCAACTTTAAGGACTACGACTAATATAGCAATTTTGAGTCCATGAATTCAATCCTTAGAACAGCAAAAATTTAAAAAAATTAAAAAGGATATGTGTTTGAATTTATTTACAACTGTGCAAAGGAGAAAGAAAGTTCAGCTAAACATTCCAAAACTCTAGTGAAACATATGTTAAAAATACTAAATTCCCTCTGCTTACCTTGAGTTGTTCATTAGTAGGAGCCAGGGGTCAATTTCAAGAAGCATTTATTGATTGTCTATGGGTTAGTGCTGATGAGAATTTAATGATGAGCACAGCACAGCTGTGTTCTTGAGAAAGATATCATGGATGTTATACTGTAGGAAAATTACTTAGTATGGGGTTCTTGTTGGCCCACAAAGATCAAAATGAAGTACTTGGTGGTTGAACTGAAAGTGAAGGGAGTTATGTGAAATTATGTAGAGGTAGAATCCCAGGGCAGTTTACTAGATATCGAGTGATGGAGGTTGTTGAATTTTGACTTAAAGTCACAGTTTAAATTTGGGTAACAGGAAGTTGGTGGTACAATTAACCTCCAATTCAGACCAAGAGGAATATGAAGATGAGTAAAGGGTGTTCAAGACTTTAGTGACGTAGCACCAGCAGCTGGTTTCCTGCCATAATCTAAGAAAATGGAACAATGGCTACATAATTTTATGTAAATATCAGGATTTGACTAAGATTCTGGAGACAGAATAAAAGAAGAGTCATGACACATTTTTCCCTGTTAAGAAGTCTGGGATTACAAATTTTGGCCTTGTTTAGTGATACAAACAATTATAGTTAGTATAACTAGCCTGATAAAATGTCCTACTTAATTAGCTGGCAAATTGCTTCACCCAGTTAATTCCGCTCTCCTTGGTTTTTGCCGAGCTTGCACCACTCTTATTCTATAGCATAATGAATTGTTAGATTGGGAGTTGCTTGATTAAAAGGAATGTGTCCTACTTAATTTTGTATTGCTAGCTCTAGTCTGAGGACCTAACACATAAATAGTGGTTGAAAAATGAATAAGTTGCTAAATTGATGAACAAACTAATTGTTCTCAGGACATGATTTAGTTCTCTTCAATGGTGCCTGTTGTTTTGGTATCTGACCATAAGAATCTGGCACCATCACTCCTCCAGATAGACTATATTGATGTTGGATATTTTTGTGTGTTTGTTTTGGGTCACACCCAGTGCTGCAGTGCTCAGAACTTACTCTTGGTGAGCTTGGGGAACCATGTCAGGTGCCAGGATCGAACCCAGATTAGCTATATGCAAGGCAAGCTCCCTATCTGATGTTGCACATCAAGACTTGGTGTGATGTTGGTGTGTGAGCTCAGGGCTGAGAATTGTGATGGTCATTAAAGACAATAGAAGAATAAGCATCTAAATAAGTTCATTTGTTTTTAGTGCCCTTCTACTTTCCTCTCTTGATTTTTCTTTTTATAATTGTAAGAGCTCTATGCTTGCATGATAATATGTACTAGCCACTTTTCTCTTTTTCTTTTTTCTAAGCCTGCCTCCATGGCAGGTGCACAGTAATTTATTTTCTATTGCTTGTTACTATTAAATCGCTAATGAAATAGTCAAAAAATATTTCAGTGAAAGAAAATTTGTGAAAATTGTTGCATCTCACCATGGGGACATTAAGTCCTTGCCTGAGGGTTTTGCTAAGCTGTTGCAAATTAAGACTTCCATGTTAAGTTTTTGTGAGTCAACATACCAGTCACTTTTCTAAAAACTAGGATATAAAATCCAAAGAGCAAATCCTGAAATGCAAAGTTTCCCATTGAATGGGCATATTCTATTCTCTTGTAGTTCATGTTGTCACTGGTAGTCTCCTGCTTTTCAATATAATAAAACATGTTCATCTTTATTTGTTTTAATTTTTTGTGTATTTGTTAATTATTTATTGATTTTTAAATTATTTTATTGTAGCACCAGGAATTACATTTTTTATTCATAGTTGGGTTTTGATGTACAATGTTCCATCACCAATCCTGACCCCAGTGTCAGCTTCCCTCCACCAGTGTTCCCAGCGTCCCTCTCCTGCCCTCGCACCCGAGACCAGTTTTCTGTCTTGACAGGCACATTTTAAATTTGGTTATTAAAGTTTGGGTCTTGCATCCAAGTTCATCTTTACTGCATATTTTATTCTGGGAAGGTTTTGTTTTTTAAAAAATCTTATTTTGACCATGCCTGGTGGTGCTCAGAACTTAATCCTGGCCCTGTGCCCAGGGGTAACTACTGGCAGGGCTTGGGGGTGGAGGCCTACAGGGTGTGGAGGATCAAACCTGGCTTGGCTGTGTGCAATGCAAGTGCCCTTTCTGCTGTACCATTGCATCAGTTCTGTCATAGAAATAATATTTTATTCTTAAATAAAATTGAAACTTTACTAATTCTAAGGCATATATTTCCTCTTAAGTTTAATGGCATCTTGATCATTGCTCATGGACATTCCATAAGTTCCAACACTGATATACAATATTTTAAGACAAATCTCTTTTACATTAATTTTATTTTTTCATTGATTTTAATTTAGATCCAATATCTGCTTTTTGGCACGACATCTGATAGCCTAGTTCTCCCTCTTGAAGAACCTGGGAAGCTACCAAGAATTTCCTGTCCACACGGGGGAGAGCCTGGCAAGCTCCCCGTGGTGTATTCATATGCCAAAGCCAGTAACAATGATGGGTCTCATTCCCCTGACCCTGAAGAGCCTCTACCACAACACTATTGGCAAGGATGAGTAAAGAGAGGCTGCTAAAATCTCAGGGCTAGAATGAATAGAGATGCTACTGAGCCTGCTCGAGCAAATCAATGATCAACGGGATGACAGTGATACAGTGATACAGTGATCTGCTTTGCATTTCTTGAATATCTAAAATAACTTTTTCCTTGAATATACATATATGTAAAAATTTTGTTTTGCACACCATAACAAATTGCGTGGTAACACTATCATTAAAATATACCATTCCAGGTGAGCACTGAACATGAGTGCTCAAGTAGTGCACTGTAGCACTGTTGTCCCGTTGTTCATCTATTTGTTCCAGTGGGCACCAGTAACGTTTCCATTGTGAGACTTGTTGTTACTATTTTTGGCATACGAATATGCCACGGGTGTCTTGCCAGGCTCTATCGTGCAGGTGGGATACTCTTGGTAGTTTGCTAGGCTCTTCAAGAGGGATGGAGGAATCGAACCTGGGTCAGCCGCATGCAAGGCAGATGCCCTATCTGCTGTGTTATCATAGTGTTCTAGTATCCAACAAAACGTGCAATTCTTGGTCATCACCACCACAAAAAATGGAAGGAAAGGGAATGAAAAGAATTAAACTTTTGGGGCTGGGCAAATAGTACAAAGGGTAGGGCATTTGCCTGCAGATAGTACAATGGATAGAGCATTTGCCTTGCACACAGCCAACCTGGGTTCAATCCCTGGCATCCCGTGTGGTCTTCTGAGCACTGCCATGAATAATTCCTAAGTGCAGAGCCAGGAGTAACTTCTGAGCATCACTGGGTGTTACTCAAAGAGCCAAAAAAGCTTCCTTATATGGTATGTCAAATTAAGCAATAGTACAGTAAGTGTTGGAGAGATCTCTTCTACAGAAGAAATCTAGAACATAGATATGGAATGACTAAAAGAATTAGGAATTTTCCATTTTTTATTTATGGCAGTTCCAAGTGTAATAATCATTTCAGGCAATCATCAACAAAGAAACCATTATGATTATGAGGCTTATATGAGAATGGTCAATGGTAATTTTTACAATGGAGGGATTCAGCAATGACTTATTTCATAAATTCACCAAATCAATCTTTTTTTTTTTTTTTGCTTTTTGGGACATACCCGGCGATGCACAGGGGTTACTCCTGGCTCTGCACTCAGGAATTACTCCTGGCAGTGCTCAGGGATGCTGGGATTTGAACCCGGGTCGGCCGCGTGCAAGGCAAACGCCCTACCCTCTGTGCTATCACTCCAGCCCCCCAAATCAATCTTAATGCAAACAATCAGACATCGTGATACATGATATTACACAGTATAAACAAGACCACACCTTAAGTAATTTTGGCAAATATGGGAAATCTGAATCTCATCAAGACTCTGGGGCTAACTTCCATTCATAAAAAATATAAGAGAAAAAGACAAATCGAGGAAGTGCAGTGAAGGAAACAAACATAGCCCAAATACGAATTATTTGATAGATCAAGTTATTGACATGTCAACAAGGGTGGGGTGGGGGGTTAGAATAGCCTACCTGTGATTCAGAGAGACTTAAAATATATAATAATCTGATACATTATGTAGACCTTACTTAGATATAGGCTTGGATAGCTAACTTAAAAATAATTCCAAGGCACACAAATGAATCTTGGATCCGAGTAACTTGCTGCAGAGATGGCTCTGGACTTTGCAATAGGCCACTTTAGCCAGGCCAATCCAGATGGGGGCACATGCTATCCCTCTGCCTGTCCCCTAGAAATCCCAGCAGCCGCCATCTTCTAGAACTCAGGGAGAGGTTTTTTTTTTCTTTTTGGGTCACACCCGGTGATGCACAGGGTTTACTCCTGGCTCTGCATTCAGGAATTACTCCTGGTGGTGCTCAGGGGACCATATGGGATGCTGGGAATTGAACCCGGGTCAGCCGCGTGCAAGGCAAACACTCTACCCGCTGTGCTATTGCTCCAGCCCCATCAGGGAGAGTTCTAATCCCTCTAGAACTGGTGTAGCCCGATGGTATATTGGGGTCTCTTTCATTCAGGATCAGGGAAATGAGTACCATCGTTGTTACTGTTTTTGGCATATCAAGTATGCCACTGGTAGCTTGCCAGGCTCTACTGTGCGAGCGGGATACTCTCGGTAGCTTGCTGGGCTCTCCGAGAGACATATATATATTTCCCTTTATGATGATGTGTGCTTCACGCCCGCACAGTCCAGGAACATGTTCACTCATGCTTGAGGCTTGGCCTGAGCATGTGGAAAGCAGCTTGGAGTGTGGTGGTGGTTGGGTTGTGGAAGTTGGCTGCTGGGACTGGGTCCCTTGGGGCGGGGAGGGCTCTCACCCACCCTCCTATGGGGTGCCCCGAGTGAAAACAGCCTGGTGCAGAATCTGGTGGCATGGTTATGGGGGCCTCATTTTATGCATGAGTTCTGGAGGGTGTCCGATGAGGAGAATATCTGGCAGGAGGTGGCTTATGGTCGTCACCCCTGGGCCGTCGGAGACTGGGGGAAGCAGAATAAGATAATTCCTGAGTATAGCCATAGGTGTGGCCAAAAACACCCCTTGAGCATCAAGCCAGATGGGGCTCCCAAAGAATTATAAACACACACACACACACACACACACACACATACATATGCACAGATAGTATAGTACAGATGGCATCTAAATAATTAATATTAATTAAGGTAATTAGCACCACACTTATAGTTGATTTACCAGCTTAAAGGATTACTGAGGCTGGTGGTACAGTTTATTATGTGCATGTTTGACGCTGTTGGAAGTCTGTGTTCAGGCCTTGCTCTGAGGATTACCCAGGTCACCCTGACAGAGCTCATGCACTGCCTTACTTCATAAAAAATTGAAATACATGACATTTGTTAATGACATTAAAATATTTTTGAAGAGTTTTGTAGCTTAGAAAATGATTTTAAAACAAGTATACCTGCATCATTCATTGATGCCAATTATGCGTGCCTTTCTCTTAGCTTGCATAAATAACCTATGTGCATTCTTCAGAAAAGGAAAACATCTTTGTGAAAGCTCTTCATGCTGCCTAGCTGAACTGAGAAGTAAGCTCTAATCCCAGTTGATTTAGTCAGCTACAGAACTATCTTATCCTTGCAGATGGGGATGTCTGAATTGCTGTCATGATGCCTTTAGTGTCCTGGGAGGTGATTGGAAGATCCAGAGAGGCAAGTACAGACAACTCCACATTCCTAGGAAACAAAAGCTAAGAAGTACCATGTTTCTTGGGAAACATTTCAATATTGTTATTTTTGTAAGTTTTATATAAGGAGGCAGTTAGCAATACAGCTGGAGATTAAATAGATGAGCCCACAGAGCGGTTAGGAAGCAGCTTTGTCAACTGAATAACATCTGGCACAATAAAGTCAAGTTGAATTCCTAACAGGCTAAACAAAAGTCCAAGTAGCAGATGATCTCTTCATCTTTCTGCAGGAATATTGCAGCCAAAATAAGTCATGGGATGGAAAGACCAGAGAGATACAGTTTAGAAAATAAAATCCTCCTGTAAACAAGTGCAGAGCGTGAAGCTGGAATTAAAACAGTCACAAAAGTGAGAAGATGGTGTTTGAAGAAAACATGAATGGTGCCTGTACTTTGGCAGTGGATTATGGTAATTAATACAAAAAACATGTCTTCATTTTAAGAATCACTATAATTTATTAGGTATTACAAAGCAAATAATACCAATACATTTTATCAAGAACAAACCAGAAGAATATTGGTAACCAATTATTGATGATTACAACAAAACTTTCTTTGAGACAATATTACCTGTAAATTTTTCTGAGTTATCAACATTATTATTATTTAAAATGTGCATAGTAGGGGTTGGAGCAATAGTACAGCGGGTAGGGGATTTGCCTTGCACGCGGCTGAGCCGGGTTCAATTCCCAGTATCCCAAATGGTCCCCCGCGCACCACCAGGAGTAATTTATGAGTGCAGAGCCAGGAGTAACCCCTGTGCATCGCCAGGTGTGACCCAAAAAGCCAAAAAAAATGTATATAGGAACTGTGAAGTTATAAAATTATTTATGGTTGGGGTTTAGACATACACTGGCCCCTTCACCAGGGTCTACTTTTCTCCACCAATGCCCCCACCCCCATTTGACCCACCCACCAGTCTGCTTCTTTGAGAGGTGCTCTAAACTTATATATGTGTGCATATATATATACATATATTTAAAACACTGTATTTTTTATTTATTATTATTATTTTTTAATTTATTTATTTTTAATTAGTGAATCACCGTGAGGGTACAGTTACAGATTTATACACTTTTGTGCTCATGTTTCCCTCATACAAAGTTTGAGAACCCATCCCTTCACCAGTGCCCATTCTTCACCACCAGTAAACCCAGCATCCCTCCCACCCTCCCCAATCCCATCTCCCCCCACCCCACCCTGCCACTGCGGCAGGGTATTCCCTTCTCTTCTCTCTCTCTAATTAGCTGTTGTGGTTTGCAATAAAGGTAAAATACTGTATTTTACAGTACCTTTTCTGATAGGATTTTAACATAACATTTAACACCTTTCGGCATTTTTTCCTTTTTTTCCTCCTAGTTGCTTTGGCTTTATTTTTTGTCTCACTTGGTGATGCTTAGGGGTGTGCACTGAGCATTCCTCCTGGCTCTACACTCAAGAATTACTCCTGGCAGTGCTGGGGGAAACATACAGAATGCCAGGATCAAACCTGGGTTGACTGCATGCAGGGCAAACACCCTACCCACTGTACTTGGTCCCTCCTCCTTCTGAACTTTTATCCACCATAGGCATTATCCCCTCCCCTCAAGTGTATGTTTACCACTGAATACATGTTCTCATGTTCTTTATTTCCAGTGTCTTTGGGTATTTTCCAATCATTTTTTCAGTCAATTTGGGCATTTTTTCAACCAACTTTTCAACTATTATGTTTCTTTATATCCAACATATGAGAGAAATTATTCCATGCCAGTCTCTCTGCCTCTGGCTAACTTTACTTAGCAGAATAGTTCCTCCACATAGCAGCAAATTGCATTATCTTTTATTTTGTCTAAGTGGTACTATTCTATTGTGTATGTATGTACCAGAGTTTATTTTTTCCAGTCATCTATTTGTGGACACTGAGTTATCAATATTATTGACACTTTGTATGCAAGTATTTTCCCTCTTGATCTTCTCTTTATATTTATATCTGTCTATCTATATATTATGTTTATATTCTTTATACACAGGATCTAGGGTATCTTTTAAAAATAATGTAAGTTTTTATCACAGCAACAAGCTAAGTGACATTAGAGATCTGGAGTCATTTTTGCTTTTTTCTGACTTTGAGGAAAATAAATCTCTGGCTCATAATTTGACCTTCACTGTTTGATGCTCCATTCTTGAAGAACTGTCACTTTCAAGTCTTTTAAAAATCAAAAGTATATTTTAAAGTGTCTGTTTAGTTCTGAGGCATCAAAAATTCATAATGTTTTGCTCCATTTACCACAATTGAATGAGAAATTAACAGCACAGACACCGATACTCTGAGAGAGAGAGAGTAAAATTGATTGAGCACCACTATGTCCTATATGCAATTCTCAGTGTGAGGAATACAGCTATAAGGGATATAGAGAAGGACCCCCAAGCCTGGGAAGCTTATTGAGTTAAAATTAATTTTGATGGTTTTATTCCTATATTTTTAATAATTTTATTGTTATCATAGTTTATCATATTATTAAGATTCCACTTTTTCACTTAAAATGCTACTGCATCTGGGGCTGGAGTGATAGCACAGCGGGTAGGGCATTTGCCTTGCACGTGGCTGACCTGGGTTCGAGTCCCAGTTTCCCATATGGTACCCCAGCACAGGAGTAATTCCCGAGTGCAGAGCCAGGAGTCAGCCCTGTGCATCACTGGGTGTGACTGAAAAGCAATAAATAAATAAATAAATAAACTAACAAATAAATAAATAAATAAATAATGCTACTGCAGCTCACCTATCTGAGAGCCAGGAAACTTCGTTCTAGTGGAAGGAGATGTAAGTCAGCTCCATTTCAGGGGGTGATCAGGACTTGAGGAAATCTCGTAAGACAAAGGGATAGAGAATATCTGAGGGACTCCTTTAGACTAGATTTAGATTGGGGGATGAGGAAAAGTTTCCTTGAGGAAGAGATTATCTACACGGAGAATTAAATAATAAGAAGGAGCCAACAAGAAGATTTGAGACAAGGACATTCTAAGCAGAAGACAATCATTGCTAAGGCCTTTGGAACAAGCCAAAGTATGGAACAGGACAATGTGTCTGTAATGAAGTTACTGATTGCATTATATATGCTTAAGAAGATAGTATTGAGAGTAAGAAAACTAGTCCTTAGGAGGGAAATTAAATCCCAAGGATCCAGGAGTGGTACTGATGATTGCAATGTGACTGCGAGAACAGGCCAGGCTAGTTGATAAAGGCCCAGATGTTACAGAATGAAGTAAGCTGAATCCCTAAATTAATTCCAAGTACTTTGGCCTACACTCAAAAGCCATCATAAGAACACTATCCAAATGGACTCAAATAGTAGATTTCTTTTTTTATGCTTAGAACATTAGGAAGAAGGCAGACTATAATGTCACCATCGTAAAAGACAATGAATGCCTTGTAATAATTTCCTTCTTCCTTTTTAAAAGTGTTCCTGACAAAACACTGCTAAAGTATTTTATAAGATACCTTCCAATTCTCTTGTATAATTGATCAGCAAATATTATAAGAGCATTAGGAAGGAAGGAAGCCTTAAATTTCCATCCAAAATCTATTTTTAGATTATTTTTGAATGAAGCTTGATTTTATGAAGTTATTTATCATTCTACTCTGATCCTTACAGACAATTTCAATACTTTTGTTAACAAGATGTCAAACTGCATATTTATTCTAAGTACTTGTTTCAGACTGACATGCTGTCTTTAGTTTTTCCTCTTAAATAAATAACACTTTTGAAGGTTATTTAAATAAAACTTTTGCAGAATAGATATTGCTGTATAGAAAGTTCATATATGCCACTTTGTCTTTACAAAACACCTAGTAGTGAAGCAAAATATATTCAGCAAGGACTTTCCATTTTATGACATTGGGAAAAAGGTACAAATGGCACCAACTTTATTTGTTCTTTTTGGGTCACACCTGGTGACACACAGGGGTTACTCCTGGCTCTACACTCAGGATTTACTCCTGGCGGTGCTCAGGGGACCATATGGGATGCTGGGAATCGAACCCGGGTCGGCCGCTTGCAAGGCAAACACCCTACTGGCTGTGCTATCGCTCCAGCCCCTCTCATGACATTCTTAATGTGAAAAAAAATGTAACCCCAGCTTTAATTGTTCATGTGTAGGAATACATGTATAGCAAGCTGTTTTTGAGCCCATGTTAGGTTACAAACATGGTCTGACACACCTGCTCTATTTGGAATCTGGCAAAATACACCCCCTGACTTGGAGGTCAAAATGTATGGGTAGAGTAGAGATTACTTAGTATTCTTTTAGAAAGTTAGTGTAGAATACTTGATTGCTGTTTCCACCTTAGCTGATAATGCTGGGCTGACTTTATACAAAGGCTCTTAGGGAGGAAAGCTACACAATAGATGAAGTACTGTATTAGGAAATATTTTACAGGCAGTACAGGGTTAGTAGTCAATTACTTTGAAATCCATACAGATAGCCCTTTATTAATTACTCTCTCTAGGGTTCAGAGGCATTGTTTATCTTAGAAAATCACTTTATTAAAGAGCTAGGACTACTATAGATCTTTTGCTGTAATTGAGAGATCGTGGGATCTTTAGTGTCTACCCCTGAAGTCAGTGGATGCTAAAGAGACAAAGCAGGTCAGAATTGCCCAGGGCTCTCGTTCCTGTTTTTGATGAGATCTGAGAGAACCTAAGTCCTCAGAGTTGTGAATGAACAGTACAGGTCATCATCTATTTTTTTCTTTTTTCCCTTTTTTTTTTGTTTTGGTTTTTGGGCCACGTCTTTGGGGCTTACTCATGGTTGCACTCAGGGATCACTCTGATGGTACTCAGGGGACTATATGGGGTGCTTGGAATTGAACCTAGGTCAGCCACAAGCGGAAACAGAGCTTTACCCACAATACTTTTTCTCTAACCCCTCTTCTTTTCTATTGTTGTTGTTTCATGCTATTTTGTATATTTTTTACTCTCTAGTGGATTTTGTGCATTTATGCTTCTATTCAGGGGTGGTGGGAAACCTCTGGCCCATTGGTTTTATAAGGTCCCCCAAATCATGAGGTATGATACCAGTACATGATGGAATAGACATGCATGATTCTCCTAGCCTGAACACCTCATGACCTGTACAATATGGACCCCCCCTGAATATTTATAAATATACAAAAGGTTCCCTAGCCCTCCCAGATTATCTATTTCATATTGTCCTCTTGATCACTCATGGATCTTATAAGATATGATGACAAGGGCTGGATAATCTGCACTGGCTTTATTCATATCATCATTCATTGGGATAGGACAGTGAAATCCACAAGCAGTTTTTTGCTTTCTAAGTACCAAATTTATCCTGTTAATTTTATTTCTCCTTTTGGGGTCAACAGTAGAAAACATCATCTCCCAAAGCTTTCTGTACAAAAAATTGATAATTCCCTGTCTTCTTTTTTTTTTTTTCTCTTTGGGTCACACCCAGTAATGCACAGGGGTTACTCCTGGCTCATGCACTCAGGAATTACTCCTGGCGGTGCTTGGGGGACCATATGGGATGCTGGGAATTGAACCCGGGCTGACTATGTGCAAGGCAAATGTCCTACCCAATGTGCTATAGCTCCAGCCCTGGTAATTCCCTGTCTTCTAAACCTTCATGACCTCTAGTAATAATTCATGTCTGTGGATTTTTGTAGTGATGATAGAACAAGAGTTAGTTGTTTTCTGGCACTACATTGGTGTGGCCCCCACAAAAATAGTGGAAGAACAAAACTGAGGAAAACAAAATTAAGTTAGGCCTATCAGTTACATCCCTTTATATTTCTGTGTCTTTAAAAATTTTTTTTTTATTATATTGAATCACCATGTGAAAAGTTTCAAAGCTTTCAGGCTTAAATCTCAGTTATATAATGCTTGAACACCCATCCCTTCACCAGTGCACATATTCCACCATCAAGAACCACAGTAACCCCCCCCCACGCCCCCCATGCCCCCAGTCCCCCACCCTGCCTATGTAGCTGATAAATTTCACTTTATTTTCTCTTTACTTTGACTACATTCAATATTTCAACAAAAAAACTCACTATAATTGTTTGGAGTTTTCCCCCCAAAGTTGGACCTGCTGGAAAAGAAGCATTTGATAATTTGTTTCCCATTGCTGAGAATGAAGAGATATGAGGTCATCCCGAACACTGCATGAGGGAAAAACAAGCACAAAATGTGTGAATCTGTAACTGTACCCTCAATGTGACTCACTAATTAAAAAATAAAAAATAAAAAAAAAATTGTAAAAAAAAAAAGAGAGATGTGAGGTGGTGTGGCCAGAATAGCAGCTGTGAGATTTTGGATTTCTTAGTATTTTAGTAACTAAGTCCAGAGAAATTTCTGCGAGAAGTTGCATGATTGTAAGCTCGTACTTCTCTGCTATTTTATATTCCACATATGAGTGCAATCTTTCTGTTTCTGTCTCTTTCTGACTCATTTCACTCAACATGATACTTTCCATGTTGATCCACTTATATGCAAATTTCATGACTTCATCTTTTCTGACAGCTGCATAGTATTCCATTGTGTACATGTACCAGAGTTTCTTTAACCAGTCATCTGTTTTGGTGCACTCTGTTTTTTTTTTCCAGATTGTGGCTATTGTAAACAGTGCCACAATGAACATAGAAATGCAGATGTCATTTCTACTATACCTTTTTGCCTCTCCAGGATATATTCCCAGGAGTGGTATTGCTGGGTCAAAAGGGAGCTCAATTTCTAATTTTTTGAGAATAGTCTGTATTGTTTTCCAAAAGGGCTAAATAAGTTGGCATTCCCACCAGCAGTGAAGAAGATTCCCTTTCTCCCCACATCCGCGCCAACACCAGTTGCTTTTGTTTTTTTGGATGTGGGCCAGTCTTTGTAGTGTGAGATGGTACCTCATTGTTATTTTGATCTGCATCTCCCTGATGATTAGTGATGTCGAGCATTTTCTCATGTGCCTCTCAGCCATTCGGATTTCTTCTTTGGGGAAGTTTCTGTTCATCTCATCACCCTATTTTTTGTTCGGGTCAGCATCACACAGTTATTTAGAAAACATAAAATGAGAGTCTAGCAATTTAATATTTAATGTTGCCTTTTCCTTTACACTGAAAGCTTGGACATGGGTACCATGTCTAGTTGATCCACCACTGTTTCTTTAGTGTCTAGAACAATGCTTTTCCATAAGAAACACACATATCAACTAGTTATTGAGTGATTAAAAAAAGCAGCTATAGTTCTTCACTTCTGTCTATGTAATCTTGCCCAATTATTTTAAGTTATTGGTATTAATCTCTATATTTTATAAAATAAGAATTGATCAGATATTCCAAAATGTGCATTACCTGAAAAGCATTTTAAATAATACAAGTTATGGAGTAGCTGTGGTTAGCCTGACTTATTAATTAGAAGGAAAGGATAGATAATGCATTTTAAAAGCTCCTGCTGTTAAAATGTACAATCATCATTTCAAATCACTGAATTTTGCTCAAGTATCCTATGGGTCTTAGGATATATTAATCTCTGGAATTCAATATAGTGGTTGAGGATCTAATACGTATTAGTTATTATCTGCACAGAGACTAATAACATGAGGAATATTTATATTTACTAACCTCAGGGTCCTGCTTGACTGAGACAGAGGCTCAAAAATGTTTTTAGCTCAGGATGTTGCCAAAGGCAGGCAAAGGACATTCAGTTCAGTCTGAGTTTAAGGAAAGTATGCAAGGCGTGAATTTGGATAGGAATTAATCAAGAGATGAGGGTATATAAACAGAAAACACAGAATATGTAAAAATCTAGGGTCAGAAAAAAACCTGCTTCACTACACTACTTTGAAGAATGGTAACTGAAGTTGTAGCAAAGGAAGAGGAAACGCGGTTTCTAAATCTCTGAAGAGAGATCAGTTATTAAAGCTTAGTGGCTGAAAGCAAGGTGTCTTGAACCAGAAAGATATGGTTTAAATCCAGATTTAGTCACTCTCTGTGACTCAATAAATTAAAAATTTTGTTTACACTCAATTTACTTATCTATAGAGTGGGGACAATAATAGCTCTCTTGTAAGGTTATTATAAAGATTAAATGAGGCAAAATAAGCAATTCATGTATACTTCTTAATGCAGTGCAGTGAGCTTCCTTGTTGGGCACATTTTACACCAAAATGCTTCCAAGAAGGAATTTCATTGCAAGTTTTTCTATTTTAATGACCATATGGTGCTGATAATCTACCTATATCTTTTTTAAAAAGCAATTCTTTATCCTTTCCCGTCCTTTTGTTGCTAAAATGATGGGGGGCAGGGGGGCCGGGGCCCCACAGTTGGTTTTGGAATGCCCACACATACTTTAATTGGGATACTTCATAAGGGTCACATGCTTTAATTGGGGTTTCAGTACAGTTGACTGTGATTGTGGTATAATTATTTTCATAAGGGAAAAATTAAAATAGCATAGCAAGATGTTCAAGTGGAAGTAAGAATCCTTCTCAAACTCAGGTATATATTCTAGAATTTGTTCTTCCCAGAGATCTACTAATTTTTCTCAAGATCTACTAATTTTTAATGCACCCTTTAGAGATATTTCAATGCATATTTAAAATAGCAAAAAATGAGAAACAATAAGAATGTAATTAGCATAGAATGTTCATTAGCATAGAAATTATAGTGAAATAGCATTTTAAAATTTTGTTTGGAGGGGGAATTCACACCCTGCGGTGTTCAGTGGTTACTTCTGGCTCTGCACTCAGGAATCATTCCTCCTGGGCTTGGCTGACCATATGGGATGCTTGAACTTGGGTTGGAAGTCAGCTTACCTCCTGTACTATTGCTCTGCCCCTGAAATAATATTCATTTTATACAACAATTTTTTTAAAGCAGATTGTATAATTACATGTTCATTGTATGTCTTCCTTCTAAGTATACATAATAATGTTACTAGAAATGCATGTATGTACTATACAAATACTTAGATAATTGTGTTCTTTTAATCAATATCTAATGATTAAGACTTTTGGGGGGGGGCATAGGCACTGGGCCACACCTAGTGATTCTGGGGGCTTACTCCTGACTCTGAGCTGAGGGATCACGCCTGGAGGGACTCAGGGGACAATATGTGGTGCCAGGGATCAAGCCCAGATCATCCATTTGCAAGGCAAGCATTCTCCCAGCTGTACTTGATTTTCAGACCTCAGATTTAAGTGACTTTTACTGTGATATTTTCACAATTTAACTGGAGCGATAGCACATCGGGTAGGGCATCTGCCTTTCATGCGGCCGCCCCGGGTTCTATTCCTCTGCCCCTCTCAGCCCAACAAGCTACTGAGAGTATCTCGCCAGCATGGCAGAGCCTGGCAAACTACCTGAGACATATTCGATATACCAAAAACAGTAACAACAAGTCTCACAATGGAGACGTTACTGGTTACTGTCCACTGGAGCAAATAGATGAGCAATGGGATTACACTGATACAGTGATACAGAACTGGATATATGTCTCAGTAATACAACAATGTGTTTAATAAATTTTCTAATCTGCTCACCTGAGGAAGCTATCCTTGGAACTTAACTCATTGTGAAAGGACAGCTGAATAATCTGTGTCCAGTACTATGGCCTTAGACACTATAACACATCTTTGGTGTGCTATAACTGTCATTCACAGAGTTCCCATGAACACTGTAATTTTATTGAATTGTAGTTCACTGGTAGCAAGAGGTGAATGCTTTAAGTATGATGAGACATAACATTTCCTTAGAAACCTGTGATTGCAAAGTTCATCCCTGATTTATTCATAGCTATTTAGCTTACACACTAAATATACACATTAATTGTAGGATCCAATTGAATTTCAGAAATGCTAAAATGTGAACAAGGTGTTAAAGTCAAGGAAATATGATATTTGAGTGACATTTCTGTCTGCTTTGTTAGGAAGAGATGATAAAAGTAACTTTTATACTATGGAATCTCATCAATTTTTCCATTTAGTGTGGTTATTGTTTGCCAATGAGGTTTTATTTATTTATTTCAGTTTTTGAGCCACACCCGTCAGTACTCAGTGCTTACCTCAGGCTATTCCTGAATCTGTGCTCAGAAATCACTCCTGGTGGGCTGATGAGTGGAGGGGCATATGGAATGCTGAGGATCGAATCCTTGTTGGCCCTGGGTGCAAGGTGCCTTAGCCAATGTACAATGACTCTGGCCCCTATTGTTTGCCTCTGGTACATTCTTAAGTTATTTTAAAATAAACCTCTCAGTGAAGAGGGTGCCATTCCTCTTTTATAACAGTTTTATATGTATAGATTTCCTTTATATTTTTTAAACATAAAATCCTATATGTACCAGGTTTTTTATTTGTTTGTTTGTTTTCGTTAATTTTTTTTTTATTGGTGATTTTGGGATTTGTGGTTTCAGATGGATAGCAGACGAAGAGAACTCATACTTTTTATTCTAAGAATTGGAAATCTTCACTGGATAGGCCTCTGTAGATTCCATATCTACACTTTTTGGACCAGCTATTTCAGAAATTAAAAATCATAAAATTCTAGAAAAAAAATAATCTGGCACATATGTCATAATAACATGATACACAGAAATTCTGGGATGTACAATTTATGAAAATAGTTGAACATCTCACTAGATGAATATATTCACATAGTAAATTATATTTATGTAATAAAGAAGATACCAGTCTTGTGCACTTTTTTTAAAAATTAATTTATTATTTTATTGAAACTAGTGCACTTTTAAGGTAGGTATAACTGACAAATGACTAATAAAAAACTTAAAAACTATATTTGATTGCATTACAGATAGGAGCCGACATGAACATATTACACATTTACTTGTGCATTTATCTACACATATATACTTACATGCAGTTTTGGTTTTGATACCACAATGTTATAATTTATAGCTTTGTTATTAAATAAATAATTCAATTTTATGTCCAACTTCTTTTAGATGTTTTGCTTGGTTGAAGGACAGAAATAAATGGCATTTTTCTTTCCTATCAAGGTGCAGTGTGGGAACCACTCTAATTTAAAACATAATTTTTAATTTATTTTTTTATTTTGCTTTTTTGGGTCACACCCAGCAATGCAATGCACAGAGGTTACTCCTGACTCATGCACTCAGAAATTACTCCCAGCGGTGCTCGGGGGACCATATGGAATGCTGGGAATTGAACCCAAATTGATCACGTGCAAGGCAAATGCTGTGCTATCACTTCATACTAATATTTCATTTTTTGATTTTTGTGTTTTTTACCTGAGTATATTCACTTTTTTTTTTTTTTTTTTTTGCTTTTTGGGTCACACCTGGCAATGCACAGGGGTTACTCCTGGCTCTGCACTCAGGAATTACTCCTGGCTGTGCTCAGGGGACCATATGGGATACTGGGATTTGAACCCGGGTCGGCCGCGTGCAAGGCAAACGCCCTACCCGCTGTGCTATCTCTCCAGCCCCTGCTTTAAGATAATTAATCATGCCTTGTTAGTAATGATACCTGCAACTTTCTGCATGTACTATTTTGTAACTAATATTTAAATAAAATTTTCATTAGCAGGCATACTAGAGCAATAGCACAGAGGGTAGGGTGTTAGCCTTGCACACAGCTGACCCAGGTTCAATTCCTCCGTCCCTCTTGGAGAGCCTGGCAAGCTAGTGAGAGTATCCTGCCTGCACGGCAGAGGCTTGCAAGCTACCTGTGGCATATTCCATATGCCAGAAACACTAACAAGTCTCACAATGGAGACGTTATTGGTGCCCGCTCAAGCAAATTGATGAACAATGGGAGACAGTGCTACAGTGCTATTAGCAGGCATCATGTCCACTGTGCTATCTATCCATCCCCTAATAATATAGATATTTTAAACAATAAACATAAAATTTAGCATTATTACAAGTATTTAGTGGTCATCAACATTTTGCAACCTGTCTTGACATTAATTAGTAAATGTTGCTGAGAGGTCAACATATGGACACCTTTCTTTAACTAGTATATTTTTCCAGCTACTTTTGGAGTTTAGAGGTGTGGCTCATCTATACTTACAAGTGATTTTTGTGAAATAAGAGAAAAATTTGTGAATGGCTTAGTATTTTTCTTAAATGAATATTTAAAAATAACAAGAAAATTTTCAAGCATCATAGCTGTTTACAATTGAGGGTTGGTGTTTTATGAAAAACTGTTTAAGTTGGTTTAGCTTTTGCTTCATGAGCAGAGGGGAGTTGTTTGGTAATTTTAAACATCAGAGTAGCTCATTCAGTGGTGGTGGGTGTTAAACCAAGGTTAGAAGTAAAGGAATAACTGGTACGGGACCATTTCAATAGTTATTATTTCATGATGACAAAAACCTTAATTAAGCAGGTTTGAAATAAAAGAAAATTGACGTCAGGTATCTCAAGGTGGTAAATTCCATGCACTCAGTGATTGTGCTAAATTCTGTGATCCAGTGAACGTTATTCCTGATGAGGTTCGGTGCTCCACTCACTGGGAACAGCGCTGACAGAGAGTCCCCAACTGCCAGAACCTTCAGGAACTGTCTTAATTCCAGAGAGGAAACCTTGTCTGCATCCTGTGACAGATGAAGAGCAGATCAAGTTTATGTTCGAGAGACCTGCGTATTTACATACTGCCCTTTACTCAGAATAATCCTCATTTGTGATTTATTTAATGACCTACCTTGGAAATTCATTCATTTTTTTTTTTATTGTGGTGCCATTATTAAGTCACATGTGCAAGACAGATGTTCTACTGGTGACCTATATTCCCAGAGAGGATTTGTGTTTTGTTTCACTCCCGGCGACGCTCAGGGGTTACTCCTGGCTCTGCACTCAGGAATTACTCCTGGCGGTGCTCAGGGGACCATATGGGATGCTGGGAATCAAACCTGGATCGGCCACATGCAAGGCAATGCCCTACCCGCTGTGCTATTGCTCCAGCCCTGAGGATTTGCTTTTAAACAAAGAATTTTATTTTTTTTTATTTTGCAAATCACTTATCTGTAATGATCGTGGAATATTATTGCTTTGTCAATTAGTCCTATGTCAAGGTAATTCAGGAAAGTCCTGGATCATTCACAGCTTTTGTGGAATCAATTGAGGCAATCATCAGGGCTGCATTAAATTAGTTTTTCACTTTGTCACCTGCTTAGCTCTACTTGATTCCCCTTTCTCCTATAGATGTTGTCCCAAGGGTACTTCTTAAATAAGCTGCCTGCACACTAACCTCCATTTCAGAGTTTTTTCTTTTTTTTCTTAGAGGACTGGACCTGCAGCTGTGATATTTTAGATGTGAGAGTTGAGAGTGAGAGAGAAGTAAAGATCAATTCTGAGATTGTTTACCTAGACTTAGTGGGTTATGATGTCAGTCAGATAAGGAGGCAAAAAAGAGTCAAAGCAATTTGGGGAGAAAAACTACATGAAAGAGCCTTGTATTGGAGTTAAGATTTTTCAGTTTTGCACATTTATTTTTGATGTAATAGAAAGGAAGATATAACCACTTGTGAGATATTACTCTGCAGTTTGCAGAGAGGTTTTAGCCAGGTTCACGAGTGGAATCCATAGAATGAATATTGTTTTTCAGCAAAAGTATATGAAGAAAGGTCTCAGAAGAGAAAAGCCAACAGCTTAAAAGAGCAAAAATGAAAATAATCTCCCTCATCGAACAAAAACTTTAAATAATATAAAACATACAAAAATTCTAGCAAAAGGGTGGAGAAAGAATATTTTTTAAGGAGAGGAGAACCAGGAGAGAATGTGTGTGGATGGAAATCTGATAAGCATAAGTTTAATTTGCTTGTTATTTTTGACCACACCAGGTAGTACTAATGATGGGGTATTTCCTAACAGTGTGTGGGAAAGCTTTTGGTTCTGCAGATCAAACCCAGGGTTTCAGCCCCAGTAACACTCCTTCACTTGGAGTTGAGTCTATTTATCATTATTTATTTGTAATTAGCAGTTTTATTGAGATATAATTCACAGAACATTAAGTTCATCCTTTTAAAGTGTAATATTTGGTAATTTAATGTACTCATTCATTGTTGATCATCAATATTTAATTAAAAAGTTTCACCCCCAAAGAAAGTATTTGATAAGTTGTTTTCCATTGCTAAGAATGAAGAGATATGAGGTCAAGTGGCCGCACTAGCAGCCGCATGGTTTTGGATTTCTGTATTTTAGTAACAGTCCAGAGAAATATCTGCCAGAAATTGCATCATTGCAAACTTGTACTTCTCAGCTATTTTATATCCCACATATGAGTGCAATCTTTCTATATCTCTTTTTTTCTGACTCATTTCACTCAACATGATATTTTCCATGTTGATCCACTTATATGCAAATTTCATGACTTCATCTTTTCTAACAGTTGCATAGTATTCCATTGTGTAGATGTACCAGAGTTTCTTTAACCAGTTATCTGTTTTTGGACACTGTTTCTTTTCCAGATTGTGGCTATTGTGGGCTGGCGCGATAGCACAGCAGTTGGGCTTTCGCCTTTCATGCGGCCAACCCGTGTTTCGATTCCTCTCAGAGAGCCTGGCAAGCTACTGAGAGCATGGAGCCCGCACGGCAGAGCCTGGCAAGCTACCCGTGCATTTTCGATATGCCAAAAACAGTAACAATAAGTCTCTCAATGAGAGGTGTTACTGGTGCCCGCTCGAACAAATCGATGAGCAACGGGATCACAATGACAGTGACAGTGGCTATTGTAAACAGTGCTGCAATGAACATAGAAGTGCAGATGTCATCTCTACTATACCTTTTTGCCTCTCCGGGATATATTCTCAGGAGTGGTATTGCTGGGTCAAATGGAAGCTCAATTTCTAATTTTTTGAGAATTGTCCATATTGTTTTCCAAAAGGGCTAAACCAGTCGGCATTCCCACCAGCAGTGAAGGAGAATCCCTTTCTCCCCTCATTCACGCCAACACCGGTTGCTTTAGTTTTTTGGGATGCTGGCCAGTCTCTGTGGTGTGAGATGGTATCTCATTGTTGTTTTGATCTGCATCTCCCTGATCATTAGTGATGTTGAACATTTTCTCATGTGCCTCTCAGCCATTTGAATTTCTTCTTTGAGAAAGTTTCTGTTCATTTCATCACCTTATTTTTTTATCGGTTTGTGCCACTCACTTTTTAAAAGGAAATCGCCATGAATTACAGCATTACAAAGTTTTCATTGTCAGGTTTCAGGCAAACAATATTCCAACAGCACTTCCTTCACCAATGTTCCACTTCCCTCCACCACTTTCCTTCCCACCTCACCAGCCTCCTCTATGGTAGACACTTTGGACCTCCATCATTGTCCTAGTGATCTTTTTTTTCCTTTTCTTTTTGGGTCACACCTGGTGATGCACAGGGGTTACTCTTGGCTCTGCACTCAGGAATCACTCCTGGCAGTGCTCAGGGGACCATATGGGATGCTGGGCATCAAACCCGGGTTGACCATGTGCAAGGCAAATGCCCTACCTGCTGTGCTATTGCTCCAGTCCCATGTCCTAGTGTTCTTTTACTTGACCTGTTTCCTCAAACCCACAACTCACTGATGGGCTTCCTACTGAAGAGCAGTTTTCCTGCTCTTCATTTTTATTGCCTTTGGGTATTTTTATTCCATACTATGTTTCTTTATGTCCCTCATATAACACAGATAATTCTCTGCCTGCCCCTCTCCCTCTAAGTTCAGTCAGCATGATTTTCTCCAGATACATCCATGTAGCAGCAAGTTGCATGATTCACTTTTTCTTATGGCTGAATAGTACTCTATTACATACAAATATCATAGTGTCTTTATCCAGTTACCTACTCTTGGACAATCAAATTGTTTCCAGGTTTTTGTTACTGTGAATAGTGCCACAATGAACATAGGAATGCTCATGTCTCTGTATTGCTTTTGGGCCCTTAGAGTTTATTCTCAGAAGTGGAGTTGCTGACTCATTTGTTATTTTAGGGCTGACCATATTTTCTTTCAAAATGTCTGGACCAGTCAACATTCCCACCAGCAATGATTGAGATAGTTCTATTTATTTATCTCTGTTTTCACTTGCTTGGCCAGTGGTGTGTCATCTTTGAATATACCGTTGGTTTAAATGTCGTGGAGAGTTTTGCCAGCCTTGTCTTTAATGTATCTTAGGGATTCTGGTCTGATGTTCAGGTCTTTAATCCATTTTGATCTGACTTTTGTACATAGTGATAGGTGGAGATCTAAGCCCATTTTTTTTTACATGTAGCTGTCCAGTTTTGCCAGTACAATTTGTTAAACATGCTTTCCTTGCTCCACTTCACATTTCTTGCTCCCTTATCAAAGATTAGATGATCATATATTTAGGGGTTTGTGTCATAGTGTTCAACACTGTTCCATCGGTCTGCAGCTCTGCCTTTGTTCTAGTACCATACTGTTTTAATTACTACCACTTTGTAGTAGATTTTGACATTGGGGAGGTTGATTCCTCCCATTTTCTTTTTCCCAAGAATTGCTTTAGCTATTCGTGGGGGCTTATTGTTCCATATGAATTTCAGGAGCGCTTGCTCCATTTCTTTGAAGAATGTCAAGGGTATCAAGAAACAAAAAACTCCTAGAAACAATAGACTCGTATAGCAAAGTTGCAAGCTATAAAATCAATACTCAAAAGTCTATGGTTTTCCTATATGCAAATAATGAGAGAGAAGAAAGCAACATGATAAAAGCAATCCCATTCACAATTGTGCCCCCAAAAATCAAGTACCTCGGAATCAGCTTAACTAAGGAGGCAAAGGACTTGTATAATGAAAACTACAAAACACTACTTCAGGAAATAAAGGAGGACACGAGGAAATGGAAAAACATCCCCTGCTCATGGATTGGAAGAATTAATATTGTCAAAATGGCAATATTCCCCAAAGCATTGTACAAATTCAATGCGATCCCACCAGCAATGATTGAGGGTCTCTTTTTCCATGCATTCATGCCAATATTGTTTGTTGTTATTTTTATTTTTATGTTTTGCATTTTGGATCACACCTGGTGATGCTCACGGGTTACTTCTGGCTTTGCACTCAGGAATTACTCCTGGCCGTGCTCAGGGGACCATATCGGATGCTGGGAATCGAACCCGGATTGGCTGCGTGCAAGCCAAACGTCCTACCCGCTGTGCTCCAGCCCCTGTTGTTATTCTATTTGATGAGTGCCAGTCTCTGTTGTGTGAGGGAATATCTCATTGTTGTTTTGATTTGTATTTTTCTGGTTAGTGACATGGAGTATTTTGTTAAATGCCTTTTAACCATTTGTATTTCTTCTTTGAGACAGTTTCTGTTCATCTCCCTCCCCCCACATTTTAATGGGGTTAGTTATTTTTTCTTGTAAAGTTCCACAAAAAAAATAATTTCTTCCACTCTGTGGGATGTATTATGGTCATTATTTTCTTTGAGGTACAGAAGCTTCTTAATTTAGTGTAGTCCTGTTTGTTTATCTTTATTTCCACTTTATTGGTCAGTGGTGTTTCATCCTTAAAGATGTCTTTAGCTTTGATGTCATGAGTTCTGCTCATGTTTTCCTCTATATACCTTCAGGTCTGATATTGATATTTTTAGCCACTCATTTTTACTAAAGATTTGTAATTAGTATCTGTTTTCAGTAACTGAAAGAAATTCAAGAAAAGTTTTCACTTTTACAATAAAAGGCGGATGGTGAAATGTTTGATTCATAGGGAGATCTTATAAAGACTTCATAAAGGCATATACCTCAAGAAGCAAGAGTGACACATCCAAGCTTCTTCCCTCGTAGCTACTTTATGGATGAAACTTACTGATTTTTAAAATTTTCCTTTCCTTTTGTGTTTTTGGTTGTTGCATTAATGCTGAAGCCACACACACTTGGTTATAATATTTGCACACTTGCTTGTGGTACTCATCCAGTTTTGCACTTTAGTTGTGGTAATTTCACCTATGCTTAGCAGAGGTCACGCGCATTTAGTCATGGTACTCACACATCCTCTAATTGTAGCACTTTCTTTGAGTCCTCATGTTGTTCATACACATACTCACCAGGGGCTATACCCCTAATGATGTTGTTACATTACTACATAACCCATGCCCCTTTTTCTTAAGGCACATGACTAATAATGCTGTTAATGATAGTTTTATGTACACATCCTGCTAGCTGTGGTTCTTTCTTGGAGTCATGTGGTACTAGCACATCTCAGGTTTTATACCAGAGATAGTACATGTTGTGGCACTGGGGGGGGGGTCCCAGAGAGTCATTCTGCAGAACCATGCTTGGTGCATATGGACAGGGCTGGGACTTGAACTCTTGTCCTAAATCTAGCAAAGCAAATGCTTTGCATTCTTTGGAGTCCCAGGCTGTGGGATTATACTATCAAACTGTGTATAAAGTACATGAAACTCATTTATTTTCATTCTCATTTTTGTTTCCGTTTGTGTCTATGATTGTTGCATTAGTGTGGAGGTCACACATACTTGGTTATGATATTTGCGTAAATGTGAAAGTCACACATGTGGAGGTCCTATCAAGAATGATTTGATTTTATGCGCTATTTGGTATGAATTGATAGGTAATTTGGGGGCTCAAAAACACTAGAGACAGTCTACTTTTGTATAGTGAGGAAGCCTGCAATATAAAAAGTGACTTTTGGGGGCTGGAGCAATAGCACAGCGGGTAGGGCCTTTGCCTTGCACGCAGCCGACCCGGGTTTGATTCCCAGTATCCCATATGGTCCTCTGAGCACCGCCAGGGGTGATTCCTGAGTGCAGAACCAGGAGCAACCCCTGTGCATTGCCAGGTGTGACCCATAAAGCAAAAGAAAAAAAAGTGACTTTTGATTCTTTTGTTACAGTTTTCTTTGATCTGATACAATATTTTCAAGATTCATCAATGTTGTGTCTTGTGTTCAATTTCAATTTTTCTTATGGCTGAATAAATTATTGTATGGATATAACCCATTTTTTATTTATAGTTGAATGTGTATTAGCTACACATTACTTGGAGATAGAAAGTAGAAACCAGGGCCAGAGTACAGCAGGTCGGGTGCTTGCCTTGCACACAGCCAACCTGAGATCTATCCCCTGCACCCTCTATAGTACCCTGAGCACTTCTAGGTGTGATTCCTGAGTGCAGAGTCAGAAGTAAATTAAAGCCAGGTTTAAAAATTGTTCAAAAATGAAAGAAAGAATAAAAGAAATACAGAGAGCAAACCAATGACTTGAGAACATTTCATCATGAAATGTGGTTATTAATGGCTGGCAAGAATTTGGAATAGGTAGTGTATTTCTATGGTCATCAGAGAAAATTAAAGATGGAAGAAAATCTGGGGTCTTCATTTTCTAAAGAAAACAAGAACGTATACTTCTCTTGGAGGAGATATACTTAGATTCTAAAATGACCAACACAAAATTAATTGGTCCATTAGTGTTTGAATCATATTTCATCTCCTCTCTTCCCTCCCTCCACCTTTAAATGGGTTAATTCAAACTTCTGCTATTTAGGAATTTTTCCATAAATCCTCCAAAAAGAATGCTGCTTTTAAATCAGGAGAACTAATTTTATGGTGACTAATTAAAATCAATCAATCAATCAATAAGGAGAACAGATGAACCCACCTTCCCCATTCATTCTAGTTTCACACTTTATAAGGAGGCAAATCACTAGGGGGCATACTTGTTACAGTGTCTTTGAAATAAGCATGGCGATTGGTGAATTCAGACAGAATGAAGAGCCAAAGGAGGTCAAAGGAGCAGTAGAAATATTTTATGGCTATGTATTGGCATTCAGGTCTAGGTCAAGGGCATTGTGTCCTTATGGATCATTCCCTCTCTTTTCTCTGGCCATCACGGTAGGATAGTGTTGACAAGGTATTTGGCAAGTCTGGTTACTGAATTCTTTTTAGCTTTCAATAGCTATTTCATTTAAGAGGCTGGAGAGATAGTATAGTAAATAAGGTGCATGCCAGGTCTCATTCAATCCATAGTGTTCTTCATGTCTACTGAGTACCGTCAGGAGTGATTCCTGAGAGTCAGGAGTAAGCCCTAAGCACCATTGAGCATAACCCCAAAATCAAAAGAGAAAAAAAAAAGTGACTTCAGTTAGATCAGACCAGAGATCATGGGCATTTTGGTGATGGTTATGGTGTTTAGTAACTTTGTACATTGGTAATATAAACTTAAAACACCACTGTAATTACAATGCAGCATAGTCTACAATTTATTGGGCTACGGTAATTTTTCACTAAAAATGAATAAATTTTGCTATTTTCAAGGTGAATATGTATATTTCATCCTCCAAAATTTCTCATCAAGATGTAATGACTTGGCAGTATAGGCTAATTCCACTTCTTGAATATTTTAAGTTGGATGCCCATGTCAACATTTTCTTTCTAGGACAACACATTCTTCATTTGTCTGACACAGTTTTGGTTCAGAGAGCATATATTATGTCTATTAAATTTCAATTGCTTAAACAGAACAAAAAATAAAGTTAAGATCTTTTTTTTTGTTTTTTGTGTTTTTTTTGTTTTAAAATTTTATTTATTAATTATTTTTTTTTTGCTTTTTGTGTCATACCTGGTGATGCACAGGGGTTGCTCCCAGCTCTGCACTCAGGAAATACCCCCGGGGATCATAAGGAATGCTGGGAATTGAACCTGGGTCGGCCGCATGCAAGGCAAACACCCTACCTGCTGTGCTATCGCTCTAGCCCCAGTTTAATTTTTTTTTTTTATTGAGTCACTGTGGGATACAGTTACAAAGCTTTCATGATTGAGTTTCAATCATACAATGATCGAACACCCATCAATCTACCAGTGCTAATTTTCCACCACCAGTGCCCCATTATGCACTCCCCCCACCAATCCCAATCCTCCCTCTGCCTCTATGGCAGACGATTTCCCCCATATTCTCTCTTTAGTTTTGGGCATTTTGGTTTGCAATACAGATACTAAGAGGCCATCATGTTTGGTCCTTGGTCTACTTTCAGCACCCAACTTTTTTTTTTTTTAATTAATTTATTTTTTTGATCTGCATCTCTCTGATGATTAGTGATGTAGAGCACTTTTTCATGTGCCTTTTGGCCATTCGTATTTCTTCCTTGGTAAAGTTTCTGTTCATTTCTTTGCCCCATTTTTTGATGGGGTTGGATGTTTTCTTCTTGTAGAGTTCAACCAGTGCTTTATATACCATTGATATCAACCCCTTATCTGATGGGTATTGTGTAAATATCCTTTCCCATTCTGTGGATAGTCTTTGTATTCTGGTCACTGTATCTTTTGTGGTGCAGAAGCTTTTTAGTTTAATGTAGTCCCATTTGTTGATCTCTGTTTTTACTAGATTGCTTAGTTCCGTGTCCCCTGATACCATCTCACACCACAGAGACTAGCGCACATCCAAAAGAACAAAAGCAACCGCTTTTGGAGAGGATGTGGGGAGAAAGGGACCCTTCTACACTGCTGGTGGGAATGCCGACTGGTTCAGCCCTTCTGGAAAACAATATGGACGATTCTCAAAAAATTAGATATTGAACTCCCATTTGACCCAGCAATACCACTGCTGGGAATATATCCCAGAGAGGCAAAAAAGTATAATCGAAACGACATCAGCACATGTATGTTCATCGCAGCACTATTTACAATAGCCAGAATCTGGAAAAAACCCGAATGCCCTAGAACGGATGACTGGTTGAGGAAACGTTGGTACATCTATACAATGGAATACTATGCAGCTGTTAGAAAAAAGGAGGTCATGAATTTTTTATTTAAGTGGATCGGCATGAAAAGTTTCATGCTGAGTGAAATGAGTCAGAAAGAGAGAGACAGACATAGAAAGATTGCACTCATCTATGGTATATAGAATAACAGAGTGGGAGACTAACACCCAAGAATTGTAGAAACAAGTACCAGGAGGTTGACTCCATGGCTTGGAGGCTGGCCTCACATTCTGGGGAAAGGGCAACTCAGAGAAGGGATCATCATCTATAATGTAGTCGAAGGCCATTCGGGAAGTCGAAGGCCATTCGGGAGAAGGGAGTTGCGGGCTGAATGAGGGCTAGAGACTGAGCACAGTGGCCACTCAACACCTTTATTGCAAACCACAACAGCTAATTAGAGGGAGAGAACAGAAGGGAATGCCCTGCCACAGTGACAGGGTGGGGTGGGGGGAGATGGGATTGGGGAGGATGGGAGGAATGCTGGGTTTACTGGTGGTGGAGTATGGGCACTGGTGAAGGGATGGGTTCCCGAACTTTGTATGAGGGAAGCATAAGCACAAATGTGTATAAATCCGTAACTGTACCCTCACGGTGATTCATTAATTAAAAATAAATAAATTTATTATTAAAAAAATAAAATTTATTTATTTTTTTAATTAGTGAGTCACAGTGAGGGTACAGTTACAGATTTATACATTTTCGTGCTCATGTTTCCCTCAAAGTTTGAGAACCCATCCCTTCACCAATGCCCATTCTCCACCACAAATAAACCCAGCATCCCTCCCACCCCCCAATCTCATCTTCCCCCACCCCACCCTGCCTCTGTGGCAGGGTATTCCCTTTTGTTCTCTCTCTCTCTCTAATTAGGTGTTGTGGTTTGCAATAAAGGTGTTGAGTGGCCATTGTGTTCAGTCTCTAGTCTATATTTGGCACGCATCACCCTTCCCCCTCGTGGCCTCCGACCACATTTTACTTGGTGTTCCCTTCTCTATCTGAGTTGCCCTCTCCCCAGACTGTGAGGTCAGCCTCCAAGCCATGGAGTCAACCTCCTGGTACTTATTTCTACTATTCTTGGGTGTTAGTCTCCTACTCTGTTATTCTATATTCCACAGATGAGTGCAATATTTCTATTCTGTCTCTCTCTTTCTGACTCATTTCACTTAGCATGATACCTTGCATGCTGATCCACTTATATGCAAAGTTCATGACCTCATTTTTTCCAACAGCTGCATAGTATTCCATTGTATAGATGTACCAAAGTTTCTTCGACCAGTCATCTGTTCTAGGGCACTTGTTTTTTTTCCAGATTCTGGCTATTGTAAATAGTGCTGCGATGAACATATAAGTCAGCACCCAACTTCTACCCCAAGCGATCCCTCCAACCATCATTGACGGAATGGTCCTTTCTCTTTCCCAACTGCCTTCCCCTCTTTTGAAGCAGGCTTCCAAGCAATGGAGTGATCCTCCTGGCCCTTGTCTCTTAGGTGTTAGTCTCATATTATACTAAAAGTTATAAAACTTCTTGTCTTTGACAGAGGTATCACTAACAGAGTTTTCCATGTGAAAAGAGGAAAATATTTTCACTGCACATTTTTCCTCCTGATAATATTAATTTTAATATTTTACTTTTACCTTTTATTTTCCTTGTTTGTCATTTAAACTGGGCCAGTTTATTTTGCCCTATATGTGTCTGAACTGTCTCTTAACAGGAAGGAGACACTGTGGCTTGTTTCAGAATTATGGAAAAGTCTACCTTAGGGAGCGCTAAGGGAAAAGCTACTGAGGGGTACTGGCTCATGCAGATGAAGAGAATTCATAGGTCTAACTACTTTGCATAGTAATAAAGTTCAGTAATAATTAGATCAAGTCTCATTTTCCTCATTTTTTTCTTATTTCTCTATGCCCCTATCTCTCTACTACCCTTTTTGATTGAATCACCGTGAGAACAGTTACAAAGCTTTCAAGTTTAAGCCCCAAGTGTCTCATCACTGCAGGCTCGTACCTGCTGTCCTGGCTGTCCAATAGGCTCTGAAAGATGGTGGCCACCATACCGCTGGGGGAAAATGGCAGAAGGGACAACGCTTTTTTTTTTTTTAATTAAATCACCATGTGGAAAGTTACAAAGCTTTCAGGTTTAAGTCTCAGTTATACAATGCTTGAACAACCATCCCTTCACCAGTTCACATATTCCACCACCAAGAATCACAGTATACCTCCCCCACCCCCCCCACCTCCTCAGCCCACCACCCCGCCTGTGTAGTTGATAAATTTCACTTTACTTTCACTTTACCTTGATTACATTCAATATTTCAACAAAAAACTCACTATTATTGTTTGGAGTTTCTCCCCCAAAGCCGGACCTGCTGAACAGGAAGCATTTGATAATTTGTTTTCCATTGCTAAGAATGAAGAGATATGATTTTGAGCAGCCATAATAATGGCTGCATGGTTTGGGATTTCTGTATTTTAGTATTTTAGTAACTAAGTCCAAAGAAATTTCTGCCAGACATTGCATCATTGCAAGCTCGTACCTCTCTGCTACTTTATATTCCACATATGAGTGCAATTTTTCTATGTCTGTCTCTTTCTTTCTGACTCATTTCACTCAACATGATACTTTCCATGTTGATCCACTTATATGCAAATTTCATGACTTCATCTTTTCTGACAGCTGCATAGTATTCCATTGTGTACATGTACCAGAGTTTCTTTAACCAGTTATCTGTTTTTGGGTACTCTGTTTTTTTTTTTTTTCCAGATTGTGGCTATTGTAAACAGTGCCACAATGAACATAGAAGTGCAGATGTCATTTCTACTGTACCTTTTTGCCTCTCCTGGATATATTCCCAGGAGTGGTATTGCTGGGTCAAATGGGAGCTTAATTTCTAATTTTTTGAGAATCGTCTATACTGTTTTCTAAAAGGGCTGAACCAGTTGGCATTCCCACCAGCAGTGAAAAAGAGTCCCTTTCTCCCCACATCCACGCCAACACCGGTTGCTTTTGGTTTTTGGGATGTGGGCCAATCTCTGTGGTGTGAGATGATATCTCATTTTACAACACCTTTTTTAATCCGGGGTGGCTCGGCGCCATAGTTCATAGTTTAATGTACAGACCAGATGCATTTCTGCCAAAAGCCACTGGGTTCTGAGATTGGATTGTGTGCCTCTGGGATCATGGCTGTTCAGGAGCTGGAGAAGCCCTCCATTACCTTCTGAATAACTCCCTGTGTCTTTCCTTGGTTCAAAACTTGGCAAACAATCGCTGCCATTAATCAAAGCACCAGCCTTCTCTCAGCGTCTTCATTTGTCTAAGTGTTTAATTTTACCTCCCTTTCATTTTTTTATTAAGAAATGTGTATTATCAACACACAAAGGAATCTTGGACCGGAACAACTTGCTGTCGAAGTGGCCCAGGACTTTGCAATAGGCCTTTTCCGCTGAGCTGCTCCAGACAGGGGCTGGTTCTGTCCCTCCACCTTCCCCTAGGAACTCTGGAGGCTGCTGTTTTCTAGAAGTTAGCAATAAGCTCCAGGTACGAGTGGTGGTGACAGCAAATCCCAAGCCCCACAGGATAGGGGATGTGTGGGCCCTTTTCCTTCCCCCGACCTGAAGGGACTCTGAGATGATGCCACATCCGGCCACAGTCTACTTAAACTCCCACACGGCCATGGTCCAGAGACACACAAACGAATCTCGGATCTCAGCAATTTGCTGCAGCGATTTCTTTGGGGGTTCAGACCCTAATTATTAAAATTTTAGAATTCCTAGAGTGCATCATCGCAAGAACAGCCGTGCAACATTATATTGTATCCATATCGAGCAATACAAATCCTCAAAAACAAAAAAATAAGGCAACCAAAAAACCCCCAAAAAACCCAACAAACAAACAAACAAAAAAGAAAATGTGTATTGGGTAAGGAATGTAAAAAATTCTCAAATGGAGTCTAATTGTGACAAAATTAAAATGGAAACAAAGGAGAAGCTGATGATATTTAAGGTTTCCATGTTTATTATGAGTTTCTTTAAATCTTTGGCACTGTATTTGCAATACTGTTACTGAAAGGGTATCATGCAGATCACTTTACCTCTTTTCAGCACTCAGTTTATGTCCAGAGTGATCCTTTCTAAATATCATTATCATAGTGGTTCCAGTGGTTCCGTCTCTGTCCTAACTACACTCCCCTCCTCCTTAATGGCCTGCTTCCTACCATAGACCAGTCTCCTGGCCCTTGTTTCTATGGTCTTTGGGTATTATTCATATACTTTAATTTTATATCCACAAATGAGTGCAATCATTTGTGACTGACATTTGATGACTGATTTTACTCTATTTTGCTCTATTTTCTCAGAATAATGGACCCTACCTGGCAGTGCTCAGGGCTTATTCCAGGCTCCGTGCTCTATGGCAGTGTTCAGGAGACCGTGTGTGATATAGGAATAAAACCCAGGCTAGTTACATGAAAGACAGGCACCCTGCCTGCAATGCTATCACTCTGGCTCTGAGCATCTTAATTAGCATATCAATAAGAATCACATGTTTATGTAGCTTTAGGTAATACAGTTATTTTAATAATATTTAACATCATTTTTTTCCAGTTTAGATCAACATTGTTAAAAATTTAGACAAAGTTGAATCTTTTAATCTTCAGCATGATATATCTTTCTACCACATTGTAAATTCTGTTTCTTTCAACAATGTCTTATAATTTGAAGATTATTGTAAGTTGAAGCTATGTGACATTTAAGAGATTTAGGAAGAATCTTTCCCAGAATTTTCCTTTACCTAACTAAAAGCAGCTACTTCTAGGAAGTGAGCCTACCATAAACCCTGGCCCTGCTCCTTTAAACATTTTCCTCTGCCTTTAACACTGTTATGATGACCAGAGTTCTCACACACTGAGTTGTAGTTGCATGGACATACTTTATTGTGGTTTTGAGGTGTCACAGCCCACAATGAGCACCACTCAGCATGCAGTGTGCTGTGACAGACTGAGTTCCAGGCCTAATTCTTTCAAGGTAGGTGCTCTTCTTTTTGAGCCAAATCTTGGGGTTCCATCATTAAAGCCCTTTTCAGGGGTCACAGAGAGAGTACAGCTGGTAAGGCACTTGTTTTGCACCTGGCCAACCCAAACACTATAGAAACCCTGTTTCACCCCCCCTTTTTTGGGGGGGGCTTTTTAGGTCACACCCATCGATGCACAGGGGTTAACTCCTGGCTCTGCCCTCAGGAACAACTTCTGGTGGTGCTCGGGACCATGTGGGATGCTGGGAATCAAACCCGGGTTGGCCGCGTGCAAGGCAAATGCCTACCCACTGTGCTATTGCTCCAGTCCCAGAAACCCCATTTCTATCCTGAGCACCCCACATGGTCACTGAGCCCTCCACAAGTGATCTTGAGCACAGAGCCTGGAGAAAGCCCTGAGCACCACTGTGTGTGTCCCCAAACCAAACTGAACAACAAACAAAAAGCCTTCTCAGCAAGTTTTGTTAATTAGAAGAATGGCCACTTGCACATTATTAAACTAACATCATAAGATCTCTCTCTCTTTCTCTCTCTATTGCTCTTTTCTTTTTATGGTGCAAAGAATTGAACTCAAGGCTTTACACATGCTGCACGAATGTCATACTGCAGAGCTACATGCCCGCCCTTAGGAACTCTCTTTCTAAGGTTTGTTGTTGGGCAATGCTTATATGATACTCTGGCTCTGCATTTAGGAATCATTACTGGCAAAACTGAGGAACCATATGGTATGCTGGATACTGAACTTGGTCAGCTGGATGCAAGGCAGGCGCTTTACCTGTGGCACTATGGCTCCAACTCTTAATATGCTTCTTTCCTTTTCTTTTCCTTTCTTTCCTTTTCCTTTCCTTTCCTTTCCTTTCCCTTTCTTTCTTTCTTTCTTTCTTTCTTTCTTTCTTTCTTTCTTTCTTTCTTTCTTTCTTTCTTTCTTTCTTTCTTTCTTTCTTTCTTTCTTTCTTTCTTCCTTCCTTCCTTCCTTCCTTCCTTTCTTTTTCTTTCTTTCTTTCTTTCTTTCTTTCTTTCTTTCTTTCTTTCTTTCTTTCTTTCTTTCTTTCTTTCTTTCTTTCTTTCTTTCTTTCTTTCTTTCTTTCTTCCTTCCTTCCTTCCTTCCTTCCTTCCTTTTTCTTTCTTTCTTTCTTTCTTTCTTTCTTTCTTTCTTTCTTCTTTCTTTCTTTCTTTCTTTCTTTCTTTCTTTCTTTCTTTCTTTCTTTTTTCTTTTTGCGTCACACTTGGCAGTGCTCAGGGGTTACTCCTGACTCTACCTTCAGGAATTTCTTCTGATGATGTTTAGGGGACCATATGGAATGCTGAGAATTGAACCTGGGTGACCTCGTGCAAGGAAAACGCCCTACCCGCTGTGCTATCGCTCCAGCCCCTGGTATGTTTCTTTATATCCCGCATGAGTGAGATTATTTTGTGTTTGTGCATCTACCTCTGATTCATGTCACTCAGTATGATACTCTCCAGATATATTTTAGACGAATTTTCTTCTCCTTATCACTGGTCAGTTTAGAAGTAACCAGACTGTAATAGAAGAATAAAATACTTTGTTGAGAATATAGAGATTTTGATTTGTACACTCAACCAAGGAGGAATTCCATGACATGTTCCACAACTGGCCCCACCCCTTCTAACCCCACCCCACTCCCTCCGCCTTTTTCAGATTAATTTCAGATTAATTGGCAGTCTCTACATACTGAATTAAAAAAGGTAGAGAAAGGGTTGAGCGATAATGGCCATCTGATAGCTGCTGGGATCAATCCCTGAGCACGGAAGCAAACGTAGTTCTCTGAAAACTTCCAGGCATGGTACTCACAAAACAAAACCCAAGTTTATGTGAATGAATATAAATAATAAGAAAAGAAGGCAGAGAGTCTAGAGAGATAGTATAAGGTTTAAGATGCTTGCACACAGCTGACCCTGGTTTGACCCCTATCACATACGGGCCCCTGAGCACTGCCAGCACAGACCACACCCTGAGCACAGAGCTAAGAGTAAGCCCTGAGACTGCCAGTGTGGGTCAACATCATTCCCACTGACACCTACCCCTGAATCAATACAACAATAATAAACAGAAGGGTAGAGAAAACGTTTTTCTTCCAAAGTCAGACTTTCTGAAAGTCAGATTGTTACTTCTAGGGAAGCAATATCTCCTGTAACTGAAAATGGCCAAGATACATTTAATAACTAACAGCAACCCTAATTTTTATGCCTACTACCAAATTACGGCCACTTGAACAAAAAATAATGCACCCCTGAATAATTGTACAATGCACCCTGCTTTGAATTTACTCTCCTGCATTTTCCTATATCCAAAACCTCCATTCAGGATATCTCTGAATATCTTTTTCCTCTCTTGCTCACTTTTTTGTCTGTCCCAAAGCTCAATTGATGGTGACTAAATCCCTTGTGGTATAAAGCTCTTGAATGAACAGAGTTCTGCTTTTCTCATTTGGTGGCTCTTGGTTTATTTCCATAGCCATATGTTTCATTGTATTTAGAAGTCTCTTTGGAATAACTTACAATATAAAAGTAAATTTTCATTCATTATGATATTCTCAATTTTTTTTATTTTTCTAAGTTCTCTACTGAAGTTTTGAAATTCTTTCTGGTACAGATAGTACAAACATGTTATTTGAAGCAAATCAATTAATCCTGAAGATGACAGAAAAATCAATATGAGATAGCCACAAATCAACCTCTTTCTCTAAGCTCTTGAAAGGCCTCAAACAGCACAAATCTGCATTTTAATAAACATTTTACACACTGATTTTTTTTTAAATTTTATTGAATCACCATGTGGAGGGTTACATAGTTCTCAGGATTATGTCAGTTATACAATACTCAAACACCCTTCCCTTCACCAGTACCCCTATTCCATCACCAACCACCCCAGTATACCTCCCGCCCCCTCCCGCCCCCCCAGTCCCCGCTCTTGTAAGTGATAAGTTTCACTTCGTTTACGCTTTATCTTGGTTACATTCTATGTTTCAACACATAACTCGCTATTATTGCTGGGGTTTCCCCCCAAAAAGAAAAAGACAGTCCTACAGGCAAGGAAGCATTTGGTAGTTCTCCATTGCTGAGAATGTAGAGATATTAAGTCCCGTTGTTTGTTACACAACTTTTCTATTTTTTCCCCCCTTGTCCCGCGACACCGAGTTCACGCCTGTTTAGTAATCACCACGCTGCCTGACAAAGGGAAAAAAAAAACGAAAAAGATGGTTATTTCCCATTATCAGCCGTCGTGGGGCTCTGGCTTAGTTGATAGTCTGGTATAAAGTCTGCAAGCAGTTTCTGGGACCAAAAGTAGTGCGCTGGTATCGGCCCCGGCTCGAGATTCCACCAGCGTCCCGCTGTTCCATGTACATAATACTTTATTCCCTTGTATCCCATTGCGATGCCACCAGGTCCATGTCAACTTAATGGACATCATACTATGGTTAATGCCACGCCGCGTTTCTTCCCCAGAAGGAAGGATATTTCTTCTCAGCCGGCATGGGGATATGGCTTAGTTCAGTCTAGAGAGATGGCTACCACTTTGATTGCCTTCAATATTTCAACAAAAGACTTCAAAGCACATTTTTTTTTTTTCCGCGCCAAAAGTTCAAACCTGCTCAAAGGACCCGCAAAATGTCGGACACCACGCCTTCTCCCGGAGGGGAGAGAGACCAAGAAGGAAGGATATTTCCTCCGTTAGCCGGCGTGGGGCAAAAGCTTAGTTCACAGTCTCCATACATGGTTACAAGCACTTGCTGGAACCCCAAATTCTAAAGCTGTCTCTGGTTCCTGCTCGTTCCACATCCACCGGCTGTGCAGAGGCATGGGCACCCGGGATGAAACTCGGCCGGAGCCGAGCACCGGCCCCGGTTGGGACTCTACACACTGATTTTTAATAGCAATGGAGTTCAAAATTTTCAACTGTAAAATGTCTTGAATTATGGAAATGAAATATTTAGTCTAAAAGTTTTGCAGAAATTCATTAAGGTTTAAATTTGAAAGCACAGCAGGTAGGGCTTTGGTTTGGCACACGGCCGACCTGGGTTTGATTCCTCCATCCCTCTCAGAGAGCCCGGCAAGCTATCAATAGTATCCCAGCCACTCGGCAGAGCCTGGAAAGCTACCTGTAGTGTATTTGATATGCCAAAAACAGTAACAACAAGCCTCACAATGGAGATGTTACTGGTACCCTCTCGAGCAAATGATGAACAATGGGACAACAGTGCTACAGTGCTACATTCTTTGTTAATAGCTCTTCTCTAGTTTCTCTCTCTCTCTCTCTTTCTGTCCCTCTGTCACTCTCTCTCTCTCTCTCTCTCTCACACACACACACACACACACGCATACACACACACACACACACCATTCTAGCACCATCACCACTGTCATAAAAGGGGAATAGAGGATAGATTCTGCAGACTGGCTAAGATTGGAGCAATTAAAGTGTCATTAAAATCAATACAATTAATGTTTACAGGCAAGAATTTATACAATGAAATTTGAGAACTAAACCTTGCTCTTAATTATGCAAAAGTAAACTGGTGCAAATGGATTTAGATTGTTAATCAGGAGTAGGGAATTGGGATCAGAATATATCAAATATATTTGATATGATAACTTAACATTCAATCAATATTTGATTCTATAATTTTTAATACTTTGTAATTTAATAACTTCCTGGTCCAGTGGAGGTATCTTTTTTTAAAAATTGGAATCATATGGGGTGTGGACATTTGCCACTTACAAGGCAAATATCCTGCCCACTGTACTATCTTTCAGGCTCTTAGAGTCACATCTTGTTTGCTACAATTATTTCTGTAATTTTTAGAATTGTGATATGGTGAAATAAAACTAAACATATTAGAAATGTTAAGGCTAATGTATTTGTATATATGTATTTTGTTTTTCAATGTTCAGAAAATGCATTTGAAAAGTGAGACCCAGAATGCAGAGTAGAAAGAGCATGGGATCTGATGACAAACAAATGAATTGACTGTCCAGCCCATCTGTAAATGAAGAGGTCTTCCTTCTGTACATGAAAAAAAAAATCCATACTATCTGTACAGACCATTTTCATCACCTTTTGGAATGGTGAGAACATATGTATCTCCACAAATATTTGGTGAGAATTAATTGTAGCACTGCACTGTAGCACTGTCATCCCATTGTTCATTCATTTGCTCGACCGGGCACCAGTGACATCTCTATTCATCCCTGTTGCATTCTAGCATACCCAATGGTGTCTGCTTGCTCCAGGAACACGAAGTGAGACTTGTTGTTACTGTTTTTGGCATATGAAATATGCCACAGGTAGCTTGCCAGGCTCTGCTGTGAGGATACTCTTGGTAGCTTCCTAAGCTCTCCAAGAGGGACGGAGGAATCGAATCTGGGTCAGCCACGTGCAAGGCAAATGCCCTACCTGCTATGTTATTGCTCCAGCCCTAGAATTAATTGTAAAGCACATATAATTGCTTAAAGCAAAGAGAAGCCTTTATTTCTTAGTTTTCTCTCCACTCTCAGATTTTGGTCTTAAAAAAAAGGTCAGATCAGGTCTGGTAAATTCAAGTTTCAGATATCAGCTGTCTCAAATATTTATAAGGCCATTATAACTCTTAAGACTGAGAAAATCACATTTACCAAATGTGATAAATAGTTGCCTTTTTATTGTGGTTCGTTTCTTTATTTTTCACTGTGACCATGTTGTCATGTCAGAGATGGGCAGGCTCAGGAGGAGATGGCAGCCCCCAGCGCCAGACCTCAAATTCCCATACAAGGCACCTATCAAAATTTGGGCTTTTTCTTATTGGGTCATCCCAAGAATGTAGCAAAAGAGCTGTATGTTCTGTGACCCTCACCATTGCAGAGCCAACCCACTGCCAGACATTCCTTTAATATTATGAAACTTAGAGGCTTTGAGATTCCAGTTTTCTTTAGTGATAAAGCTAATTAAGGGGGCCGGAGCAACAGTACAGTGGGTAGGTGTTTGCCTTGCATGCTGCTGACCTGGGTTTGATTCCCGGCATCACATATGGTCCCCCCGCACTGCCAGGAGTGATTCCTGAGTGCAGAGCCAGGAGTAACCCCTGAGCATTGGCAAGGGAAAAAAAGCTAATTAAGCAAGGACAATAAAATGTTCTTTTCTCCTTTATCTTCTATTATGTATTTTGGAGCTGTTTTTTAATTTAAGCCACTCCCCTTTCTAGATAAGTGAGTCGAACTTTTTGATGAACATTTTTTTTTTTTTAAAGGATCACATCAAGTACTTGCTCCACTTCTTTGGTGTTAAAGCAGAGCTACTTATCTGCATTATCGCAACAGGAAGTTGAGGACACTCCAGCCAGCGCAGGCACTTGCGATGAAGGGCTTCTCTGGAATCATGACTCCCCCAGGCACAATTCTTTAGGTATTAACAGCTTTAATGTCCATATCACAGAGAGAGGCTTTGCTTGGGGCTTTCGAAAGAGTAAATCATTTGGCATCTTTAAGAGATTCAGAATATTTAAATAAATGCAACTGCACTGCAACTTGCTAATGTTAAATATTAGATGTGCTCTAAGTAACAACAGCAGCTTGGAGAGACTCTAATGGTCCCTCTTTAATTTTGATGCTGACACCTGGCACCATTTGGAACTATAAATAGAGTAGCAGGAAGGAAGGAAGAAAGCTCAAGAGATTTCCTGTTGCCTTCTTAATACATAAATCAAGGAAGTCTTTAAAGAAATAAAAAAATATATCCTATCTGGAAAAGAATTAGGATCATGTCTATTGAAGCATGGCCTACTGCCGTGTCTGTGCGGATTTGCAAGACTCCTCATAAATATGGGTGAAACTGCAGGAAGTTGCTTAATCTTGCTAGAACTAAAGCCCCAATGGTTGTAAATATCTAGTACTCCAGATTACAAAAACTTATTGTTGAGGGGAAAGGATCCCTGTCTCCTCAATTATATTTGTCCATTCCTTGTTATCCAATATAAGACAAAACTGAATGATCAGGCAGTGATTAGGTTGTAGAGCAAAGAGCATTATCAAGTGGTCTTAACTGGGTCCTGGGAAAGCATCTAATTCGTGGTGGGAGTAAACTGATTTATATTCAGACCATTCTAAAAACTTTTCAATAGTGTTAAGCTTATTGATGGGCTGAAAGAAATTAAATATTTGCCTCTTTCTCAATGTGGAATGGCTTCTTAGCTAATCCACCTTGAAAAATGTGGGATTATAAGAGATCATAGCACTGTAGCACTGTCATCCTGTTGTTCATTGATTTGCTTGAGCGGGCACCAGTAACCTCTCCATTGTGAGACTGGTTATTACTGTTTTTGGCATATCGACTACACCATGGATAGCTTGCCAGGCTCTCCTGTGTGGGCGGGATACTCTTGGTAGCTTGCTGGGCTCTGAGAGGGATGGAGGAATCAAACCTAGGTCGGCCGAGTTCAAGGCAAACACCCTAACAGCTATGCTATAGCTCCAGCTCTTATGTGGCAGAAATCATCACTTTTGGTAGGCAAATAATCTATTAGCAAGTGTGCGGGCACAAAGAACATAAACTGATAAGATTTAGTAGACTGGGTCCAATCTCAGTCCTTTTCACTAGCCTCGTGATCTCAGGCATGCTACTTGGTTTCTGAAATGACCTGGCTCATAAATATGCTATAGGAATTAAATGAGATGATTCTTGTCAAGATTATAGTAAAACGCTGACACTTAGCATCTTTAGCTCCCTACTCTTGCCCCTGAAATACAAAGAGGCATTTCTTTTTATATCACATAAATTGATTCAACTATAATTTATAGCTTTTATAATTTTAGTTATTATTATGCTGGAAGGAAATAATTCCAATGCCCTCTTCCTCATGGAATATTCTTGCAGTCTCAAATTTGAAAGAAAGTCTAACCATGCATACGTCTCAAGCATCCTTTGTAGCCAGGTTTCTAATCCTCATTTTGTACAAAGGGAGTAGAAGAGATTTGGACATAATATCTAGCTATTTTAATGGTTTTTCTAAGAGTGTGAATTGATTTATAATACAGGCAACCCCTTCTTTTCAAGCTAGTTGAAAGAGCCAACATTTTTTTCCTGAGGATTATAGGATTACCTCTAATACTGTATTTCATAACCTGTTATAAGACCCAAGGAAGTCAGTAAATGTTAAATAATGATATCTAATGTGATTTTTTTCATTTTTAACATAGCATATCAAACTGTGAATTCCTACTTTTCTTCATCTAAGTCATTTACTCTTATGACTTAATAGAAAAAAAAACTCTGATTCACAAATCATGTATTTGCAAGAGCTCTGGCAAAACCAAATTGACTCCTGACACCCATCTTAACTGAACCTGTGATTCTTTTTTTATATGCGGAACAAACTGAATAGGGCTCCTAGTTCTATTGACCTCAGCTTTCTTCCATTAACCTCTGATAGGCAGCCTCCACACTAGTTTAAAAGTCTATTGTCTAAAATAAAATCTTTTTGTGCTATTGAACAAGTGAAAGATCAATTCTGCAGGTCAGAGCACTTTTCACAGAGAGGTACCCATACCCAAACGAAACAAGTTAATCTTCCTACTGCTGCCTAGTGAAAGCAAAGTGGCGTTTGTAATCATATGCTGTTTTAAATCTCACATTCTGCTCTTTTTAACATGTCTGAAATTGGGGTGTTTTATAATCTAGGGCATCTTACAATAGCTGTCAACCGGGGGTAGATCTGACCTAGTTACACTGCCAGAACATGAGAGCCCTAGGTTGTTATTCCTGGTGGCATAAATGCAAAACTGTATAGGTGCACAGGGGAAATCTTCGTGTATTGCTCTGATTCTTCTGTGCTGGCAAATAATCAAATAAATGTTAGAGAGATTGACAAAAAGCAACCCCCCTCCCCCAAACCCCCAAACAAAAGAAGTTTAATAATAGCCTGAATACCTTCTATATACCTGGGAGAGAACTAGTAAGAAAGAGTAACTCATCAATAAGGCTTCAATCGCAATTTTTCATAACCTCAGCTAAGACAGAGGAGGGGAACTTAGCCTGGAAGGGGCAGCTGTGGGAGATCTGGCCTGGTACTTTCCTAGGGGTTCCCCATGGCATGCTATATTATGCAGTTGTAATGTCTGCCTGTTCCATTGATAGATAACGTTAAAGAAGTTTAGCTTTTTTTCCACGATAGGGAAATTTTTTTTCTTATAAAAATTGTATTCTTAAGTATATTTTGCAGTAAGTTGGTTAGTGAGTAAAGAGATTATTGAGTTCTGTGAACCGTTCTAGCAAATTATTCAAATTTGAGGAGTGCGTCATGGGAACCTCTGGCTTGTAGATGGTTGGTCAGAAACATGGGTGACGTTCGAAGCTCTGGGGGGCTGAAGTGATGGTTGCTTTTGAGAGACTGAGTCCTTAACTTGTGCAGTCTCACACTATCTTCAGGAGAGTAGTGTCAGAACTGTGCTGAATTCCGATAGCTTACTGGTGTCTGAGAATTTCCTGTTGGTTTGAGGAAGAATCCCCCACCCTCACTGGAATGAGCCCAGGAACCTATATATATTAACGCCCTTTATAGTAAGATCAGAAAAACCCTCAGAGATCGTCTTATAGTGTTCTTTTGCTCTGATGATGTAATGAATGAAAAACATGAGTGTCAACAAAGAAATGAGTTAGGTGATTTATACACTAGCCTCTGAATGCAGCATTATGGATATCTTTACCTATTTACATTGTATTTTCTTTTTACATAGCCATAAAAATAATATGTGGTAGAAACGTATGTTTAATTTGAAGATGTTCCCTAGGTAGAATATAAAAATTCAAAGTGAAGAAAATAATTTTGTCATAGGCTAAGAAATTTAAAAAAATTTCCAAAAGGACTGAACCACTTGGCATTCCCACCAGCAGTGAAGGAGAGTCCCTTTCTCCCTACATCCGCTCCAACATAGGTTGCTTTTGTTCTTTTGGATGTGGGCCAGTCTCTATGGTATGAGATGATACCATTGTTGTTTTGATCTGCATATCCCTGATGATTAGCGATGAAGAGAATTTTTCATGTGCCTTTGGCCATTCGAAATTCCTCTTTGAGAAAGTTTCTGTTCATTTCATCACCTCACTTTCTGATAGGATTGGATGTTTTCTTCTTGTAGAGTTCAACCAGTGCCTTATATATCCTTGATATTAACCCTTTATCAGATGGATATTGGTTGAATATCTTTTCCCATTCTGTAGACTGTCTTTGTATTTTAGTCCTTGTTTCTTTTTTTTTTGGGGGGGGGTCACACCTGACAATGCACAGGGGTTACTCCTGACTCTGCACTCAGGAGTTACCCCTGGCAGTGCTCAGAGGACCATATGGGATGATGGGAATCGAACCCGGTTTGGCCGCGTGCAAGGCAAACGCCCTACCGGCTGTGTTATTGCTCTAGTCAGCCTGCTAATGAAAATTTTATTTAAATATTAGTTACAAAGTAGTACATGCAGAAAGTTGCAAGTATCATTAATAACACAGCATGGTTAATTATCATAAAGTGAATATAGTCAGGTTTCTTTTGAGGTACAGAACAGTATGGGCGATTCTCAAAAAATTAGAAATTGAGCAATACCACTTCTGAAAATATATCCCGGAGAGGCAAAAAAGTATAGTAGAAGTGACATTTGCACTTGTATGTTCATTGCTGCATTGTTTACAATAGCCAAAATCTGGAAGAAACCCGAGTGCCCGAGAAAAGATGGCTAGTTAAAGAAATTTTGGCACACCTACGCAATGGAATACTATGCAGCTATTAGAAAAGATGAAGTCATGAAATTTGCATATAAGTGGATCAACATGGAAAGTATCATATTAAATGAAATGAGTCAGAAAGAGAGAGACAGACAGAAAGATTGCACTCATTTGTGGTATATAAAGTAACAGAATAGGTGACTAACACCCAAGAATAGTAGAAAGAAGGACCAGGAGGTGTGCTCCATGGCTTGTAATCCGGTCTCACATGCTGGGGGAAAAGACAGCTCAGATAGAGGAGGGACCACCAAGTAAAGGGTCCTTGAAGGACCCATTCAAGTTGGGAGATGTATGCCAAATGTAGACTATAGATAGAACACAATGGCCACTCAATGTCTCTATTGCAAACCACAACACCCAAAAGGAGAGAGAGAACAAAAGGGAATGCCCTGAGGCAGGGTGGGGGAGGGGTAGGGTGGGGTCCTGGGAAGGATACTGGGATCATTGGTGGTGGAGGATGGGCACAGGTGGAAGGATGGTTACTCAATCATTGTATGACTGAAAAACAAACAGGAAAGTTTGTAAGTCTGTAACTGTACCTCATGGTGATTCACTGTAGCACTGCACTGTCTTCCCATTGTTCATTGATTTGCTCGAGTGGGCACCAGTAACGTTTCAGTTGTGAGACTTGTTACTGTTTTTGGCATATTGAATATGCCACGGTTAGCTTGCCAGGCTTTGCCATGCGGGCGAGATACTCTTGGTAGCTTGCCAGGCTTTCCGAGAGGGATGAAGAAATTGAACCCGAGTTGGCTGCATGAAAGACAAACGCCCTACCCACTGTGCTTTTGCTCCATCCCACAGTGATTCACTATAAAAAAAATTAAAATACTAAAAAAAAGAAATTAAAAAATTTCTCTTACTGGTAAATATATAATGTTTAGCTATATTTTGATGGTACCTTAGATTAATGTAATATGGTATTATATTTTGTGAGTATGTGGATTATTCTTTAGTTTATTTACTTGAGAGGATTTAGCAGCAGGGGGAGTAGGGTCAGGACTTACCCCTGGACCTGTGACCAGGAGACCATATGCAATTTCAGGGATTGAGCTGGAGTGACTGCATGCAGATCAAGTGCTTTAACTCCTGTTACTGCCTTGGACCCCTAAAAGGACTTTTTAAAAATAATTCAAATTTCACATCTAATAAGTTCAATATACATATGTTAATAAGCAAAAAATAATGGAAATATTCTAATAATTGATTTTCTGATGCATCATCGTATCACTGTATCACTGTAGTCCCTATGCTCATTGATTTGCTCAAGTGGGTGCCAGTAACGTCTCATTCGTCCTTGTTGCATTCAGGGTCAGGGGAATGAGGCCCATTCTTGTTACTGTTTTTGGCATATTGAATATGCCACGGGTATTTTGCCAGGCTCTGCTGTGCGAGATTCTGCATTGCTCTCTTCCAGAAGCTTTGTTTTATAGTCTCTGGATCTTGGCTTTTGGTGAAAACTGCCTCCAGCGCATTTTTACATGGCGCTGGAGGCGGTTTGTGGGTGTGGCTGCCACATTACTGGATCTGGGTGGTGGAGTCCTAGTCCCGATCCGAACAGGCTTGGAGATCTCAGCCCAGGGATCCCGCATACCTGAGTTTCTCTGTTGGTTCCTTCAAGGGTGAGGCTCCTCTGAGCATGTGGAGAATGGCCTTGAGCACGGCTGTGGCTGGGTTCTAGAGACTTTTGGCTGCTGGGCCTCTACTTGGGGTGGGGAGGGAAACTCAACGTGCCCCCCCTCTGAGGTGCCCTGGTGAAGACAGCCTGGTGTGCGGGTAGGAGATTCTGCTGATTTTCTGATGTACAACATAAAAATTCATCATTTTTTAATCAATAATGAGCATATATGAGTGATATTTGGGGGGGAGATGGGCCTTTCTAGCTCTGATGGCATCCACCAGGGCCATACCATGCCAGGAGTCCATGTAGTGCTCGAGAATTGAGCCTGAGGCCTTGTGTATGTCATGCATGTGCTCCATCCTTGGAGATTTCCACCTGACTCTCCTCCCATTTGAGTGAAAGAGAAAGGTTTCGTTGTTTTTAGTTTTGCTTTTTTTTTAAAAAATGTTTATGGTTTATTTTTTAATTATAGTTTAGGTTGGAGCAATAGCACAGCGGGTAGAGGTTTGCCTTGCATGCTGTCGACCCAGGTTTGATTCCTCTATCTTTCTCAGAGAGCCCAGCAAGCTACCGAGAGTATTCCACCCTCATGGCAGAGCCTGGCAAGCTACTCTTGGTGAATTCAATATGCCAAATCCAGTAACAACAAGTCTCACAATGGAGACATTACTGGTGCCCACTCGAGCAAATCCATGAACAATGGGAGGACAGTGCTACAGTGCTACAGTTTAGGAAATGGATACAATAGTGTTAATGGCTATGATAGTGATATAGAAGATTCACAATTTGATGAAAAATGTACAGCATCCCACCAACATGAAAGTTTCTAAGACCCACTACCACTGTCCCTATGTCCCCTGAGAAGAGAAGGTTTTGGAGCTTTCAGTGTAAAGACATGCCCTGGTCAGATAGGCATTTTATATGGGTGATCTGACTCTTGGGTGACAGACTGGAGAGGTGGAAATAGAGATCACCTAATCAGTTTGTAATTAGCCAGGTGAGGAAAGACAATCATTTAAATTCTGATTTAGTAGTAGAGGAGTGGTCAAAATTTTCTTGAGAGGAAAAAGTCAGTGACAGTGCCCAGAAACTGCACAGACTCTTCGGAGTCACTGCCTGACATAACAGTTGCTGGTACCCGTGAGCTACTGCCATTTAAAATTTCTCCATGAAGATTCACTCACCAGACTGGGACTGTGCCTGTATCCACACAACTATTTGACTTCATTCATCTCCAACATTTTTTTTTTTTTTTTGCTTTTTCGGACACACCTGGTGATGCACAGGGGTTACTCCTGGCTCTGCACTCAGGAGTTACTCCTGGCGGTGCTCAGGGGACCATATGGGATGCTGGGATTCGAACCCGGGTCAGCCACGTGCAAGGCAAACGCCCTACCCACTGTGCTATCGCTCCAGCCCCTCATCTCCAACATTTTAAGTGCAGATGGGAAAGCAGTCTTATTTTAGTGTCAGTTACTCTAACAAAACTCAGAGGCAACTCAGGAGAACTAGATTTGTACCTTCTTTCACCACTGAAATTCTTTTACAGGGTAATGGAAATAGAGTAACAGAGGCATAGAAATTAATCTATTAAAGTAAAAGAGAAAACTAGGTTAGTACTCAGATAATCAAGAATCTAAAATTTCACTGTCATTACCCACAAAATCCTGAACAATGGGAAAAACAAGAAATTCAGTTGTATTGGCAGACAGGGACAGAAGTCCAAGCAAGTTATTGAGTTACTCAAAATTCTCCAGCTTGGAGAATCAACACACAGTATGATGGCAGTAGAAATTAAGCAATCAGTGGAAGAGACATTCAATCAATTCTAAGAATTAATTAAGAATAGAAAAGAATTCATACAAATGAAATTGAAGAATAAAATAACAAGGCTAGTAACAGAATTCTAAATGTGGAGAACCCTATGATTGATCTTGAACAAAACACAACTTAACAAAAATTAAATGGTAAAAAAAAGGAAGTAAACAATGGAAGGAATGTCAGACTCCACTTTTGCCTTTAGACTGATCAACCAGAAAGAATATTAGTAAAGAGATAAGAGCCCTAAATGAGGGCTTAGAAGAACTGGGATTAATTAACATACACAGACTTTCCATCCTCAGAAACCCAAATAAACATTCTCTAGTGGATCTGGAACATTCTCCAGGTTCTATCATCACATATTGGGGCATAACTCACACATATGTAAATTTACAAATAAAGAAATCATGACAAACATCCTTGCAGACAACAATGCTATTAAAGAGAAATCAACCGTTAAAAGAAGATGGGGGAAAATTCTGACAAGTGGAAGCTGAACAAATAAAACTGCTAAATAACAACTTGATCTAAGATAAAGTCATGGAGGAAATAAAAAAAATTCCTGGAAAATAATCAGAATGAAGAAACAAAGTATCAGAATCTTACTACAGCAAAGACCGTACTAAGGGGAAATTTATAACAATACAGGCATAAATTAGGCAAGAAGAAAAAGTTCAAATTAACAACCTAAACACACATCTTAAACAACTGGAGTAAGAACAACAAATTAATACCAAAAGTAGTACAGGGAGGGAAATCATAAAAATCAGAGCAGAAATCAATGCAGAGAGTCAATGAAGCCAGTAGCTGGCTCTTCCAAAGAATAAATTAGATAGATAGACTTTGGCAAGATTAATGAAGAAAAAAAGAAAAATTTTCCAAGTTAATAGAATCATAGACAAAAACAGAAATTGCAACAGAATTCTTAGACATTTGAGGTGCCATGAGAAGTTCAGATCAACAACCCTTTTCTGTTAAGCCATATCACCTAGAATAATGAACAGATTCTTAGAATCATATAAACTTCCAAAACAAAAAGAAAATAAAAAACCTGAATAGAACAATCACAGAAAAAGACATTGAAACGGTACGTTAGAATTTCTCACTCCTAGGTAAGGCTTGCCTTGCCTGATGTCTTTGAAAGGGATGCAGGGCTTGAAAGGAAGGTAGAGCCCCTCCCTCCTGGGTGGGTCCCAGCAGCTTCCACATCTGACCTGCACCCTGTATATTAAGAGTTCACACTAGAGTTCCTGAAATGACAGATCTGTTCAACAAATTACATGCTGCGCGCAGTTATTCTTCCGTCATTTTGTGAAGATGGGAGAAGAAGACAGAGCTACCACTAGTTTAATCCCTCAACATCTTCCAGGGGGATTTTAACTACAAAGATTCATCCCCAGAGCAAGCAGGAACACTAGAAAATCAATGGGGAAAATACATAGTAACCAACCAAACTCAATGAGCAAAAACAATATTACCAAAGAAATAATCACCACCACTCAGTCCTCAGACAGTGTCTTTAGGATAAAGATATTCATTAAGTTCAGAGAAACAATAGCACAAATACTCAGCACAGCATAAGAACCTATGATAGTTGATAGGAAAAATCATTACAATCAGAAAGGAGAGAAATGAAGAGCACTGCAGAAGATATTATGAAAAAAGGCAATAGAAGATCTGAACAGCAGAATAACAAAAGCTGAGGAAAAAATGAGGACTTCCAAGATGAGAAGAAGGAAATTCCTAAGAAACAACAGAAAGTGGAAAATAACCCAAAAAAGAAATGGGCAGAATACCACAGAACTATGGGATGAGTTCAAGAGGAACAATATAAACATTCCTGGAGTCTCTGAAGAACAGAAAGACAAATGAAGAAGCTATAGTTAAAGAAATCATCGATAAGAACTTCACAGAGTTGGGGGTTACAAGCACTGAGATTTTGATGGGTCCCAGTAAAAATAGATCCTGACTACAGGGTGGGAGGGAAGCTGGGGATATTGATGAAAGGAAATTGACACTGGTGGTGGGATTGCTGTTGGAATATTGTATTCCTGAAACTTCACTATGAATAACTATGCAAATCACAGCACCTTGATATCAATAAAATTTAAAATATATAGTGAAATATGCAAATACAATCAAATCCTGGATCTATGTTTTTTTTTTTAAATCCACTCATGACTAACTGAAATAAATATAGGATGAGAAGAAAGATGAGCTCAGTGAGAGAGAGCTCTGATCTCAGCAACTGAACAAGGAGATGTCATTTATCGAAGGTATTAGTGGAAACATTGTAAAAGAAGTAAAGCTGGGGTGAAAGGCTGAGTAATATTTTGAATGAGATTTTATGTGTTAAATCTGAGATGCAGAGAAATACAGAGAAATTTATGTAGTTGGCTAAATTAAGGCTGAGATAATGTGGTAGTTATTAGTATAGAATTCATATTTAAAACGGTGGGATCATCAAGGAAGGGTACTCTGGGTCCTGAAAGGTGGGTCTGTACAATGAGCACTCTGACAAAAAAAAACTGAATGCTGAAAGTAGGTGAAGCACAAGATAACTTCTCAGTACCTATCTAGCAAATCTTAATGCTCAGAAGAAAGGAGAGAGAGAGAGAGAGAGAGAGAGAGAGAGAGAGAGAGAGAGAGAGAGAGAGTGTCTGCTATAGATGCAGGCTGGAGGGGGTGTGGGAGGGCAAGTGGGGAGGTGATGGGAGAGAAACTGGGGACATTGGTGGTGGGAAATGTACACTGGTGAAGGGATGGATACTGGAACATTGTATGACTAAAACACAGCTATGAGCAACCTTATTACTGTGTATCTCTCAGTGATTCAAGTAAAAATAAAGAAAGCTAGGTCTGAATAAGTTTATGGAGAAAGGTATTGAGTCAAATACATAAAACGACGGATAATGTACTACCGAATTTAGCACTGTGAATACCAGTATAATCTTGGAAGGAGCAGTTTGAGATTCATACATTATCATGGATGTTAAAGGAAGTTGAGGAGAGATATAGGAATAGGGTGCACAGATATTTAAAGCAAGTTTTCATTCTTGAGTCAGCTTGGTGGTGCTTGGGTGACAATGTGCTCAATCTGATCAAATTCAGTTCTCCCATATGCAAAGTGTGAATTCAAGCCCATTGTCTGTTGGAGCGCATGCTCAATCCAGCTGAGCTTCTCAGCAATTTTCCCATAAAAACAAAATTTAAAAAAGGAAAATGCAGCAATACCTATAGTAGTGATTTTGTTTTTGTGCTTTAGATGATAAAAAGAAAATTTAATATTGATGTAATTATCAGTGGACGGAAGAGTGGAAATAAACAAGAGAGGAAGGATTTACTAAACCTAGCACAATTTCTAGTATTAAAATGGAGAAACTGCCTTTTTTGTGGAGCCTCTAAAAACCTGTTTTTTCACATATTACATCTCAATTTTTTTCCCATTCATTATATTTTTTTCTTTGAGTCCCTTTTATCTTTTATTAGTAGAATTTCACCATTTTACTGTCTTAGGTGAAGTATTTCTTTTCTATATCAGTTTATGAATTCACAGAGATCTCCTTTCTGAATTTATTGCTCTTATATTCTGTTTCATTATTAGTCATATTTTGTGTCCGGATGTCTCTTCCATTAAATTGTTAGCTCTTTATTGGATTAATCTGCCCCTATTTATATTATGTGTTGAAAAAAAGTTAGCTGTCTTTATAATCATTATCATCATCATCATCATCATCATCATCATCATCCCATTGATCATCGATTTTCTCGAGAGGTTTCAGTATTGTGTCCATTTGTCCTAGCCCTGAGATTTTAGAAGCCTCTCTTTACTTGTCCTTCCCAATGGTGCAGCATTAGAGGCTCTTTCAAGGCCAGGGGAATGATACCCATAATTTTTACTGGTTTTGGCATATGAATACTCCATGGGGAGCTTGCCAGGCTCTCCCATGCGAGCAGTAAACTCTCGGTAGCTTGCCAAGTTCTCCAAGAAGAAGAGCTAGATTATAAGATGTCTCTACCACTGACCTAAAAATGATTTTCTTTCTGATTCCTCAGGTTGATGAACTGATTATTATGCTCCATGCAAATGCCCTACATGTTACAAAAAAAAAAAGATGTATTCTTAAGCTCTGTTTCACTCACATCTATTTCACTTATTTTCATTCTCTGTTTTTATCTGTAGTGGATTAAAACTTGCCACTCAAATTGTCTTAGGGTATTATTGCTTTAGGTTTTTAACTTAGAATTATTTTATACTGAATAAATAGACTGCTTTCTAGGAAGCATCACACTTTAGAGAGCCTTTAAAGTAATTCTATTTTATTCTGGAGGGCTATACTGGCTGAACTAGGGACTATGCGGGCTCTATGCTCAGGGGTCTTGAGTCTAGGTCTGTCATAAAGCATAAAACTAGTCTGTTGAATGATCGCTCTGGCTCTAATATTTTTCTTTCTTTTTACTATAATACCATAATTTACAAATTTATTCATAATACAGTTTTTTCAAGCACACAATGTTCCAACGCCATTCCTACCACAAGAGTGACCTTCCTTCCAATATCCCAAGCTTCCCTCCCATCTATTATCCTCAATTTATTTCTCAAGTGTTTTGCAGTTTCATGCTATACGTTTCTCACCTCTTTTGTTAACTTGATTCACAGGAATTTGATGTGTTTGGACACTATGTAAAATGGGATAGATTCTTTGATGTCTTCCTCCTCGAATTCATTATTTACATATAAGAATGTAACCATTTTTTTTGTATGAACTTTGTAACTGGCCACTTTCCTATATCAGTTAATTGTTTCTAGGCACTTTTGTGTAGTCCCTATAGGGTCTTTAATGAATATCTTCATGTTATGTCATGGATAACATTTTTTTCAATCAAATCACTGTGAGATATACAGCTACAGTTTTTCATGACTGGGTTTTGGTCATGTTCCAAAACTTGTCCCTTCACCAACACCTGTCCCTTCACCCATGTACATTTCTCACCACCAATGTCCCCAGTTTCCTCGCCCCGCCTCCCTCAAAGCCAGCCTCTACAGCAGACAATTTTCCTCTTTTGCTCTCTCTATCACTCTTTCTATCCTTTTGGGAATTGTATACAGGACAGCTATTGAAAGGTTATCATATGTATCCCTTTATCTCCTTTCAGCAGTCAGTTCTTGTTCAGAGGGTTCATTTCCAACTATCATTATTGTCATTGTAGTCCCGTCTTTATCCTAACTTCCCCGGACCCATTTCAAGAGTCAAATCATGGACCAGTTCTCCAGTCACTGCTTTCTACTGTACTTGGGTCTTAGTCTCATACTATGTTTTTTATATCCCACAAGTAAGTGCAATTAGTCTACATTTAACTAATTTCATTCAGCATGGTACTCTCCATATCCATTCATTTATATGCAAATTTCATTACTTCATTTTTCCTGGTAACTATGTAGTACTCCACTGTGTAGATGTACCATACTTTCATTATCTCGTAGTCTGTATGTGATCATTAGATTCTGGTTACTGTGAATAGTGCTTCAATGAGCATACAAGTGCAGGTGGCTTTTCTGCATTGTGTTTTTGGGCCCCTTGATTATATTCGAGGACTGGTATTGCTGGGTCATATGGGAGTTCAGTTTCTAGTTTTGTAAAGAATGCCCATATCGTTTTCCAAAATGGTTGGACCAGTAGCATTCCCACCAACAATGAATGAGAATCCTTTTCTCCCTGCATCTGCACCAGCACTGGTTGTTCTTGTACTTTGGGATGGATGCCCATCTCTGTGGTGTGAGATATCTCATTGTTTGATTTGCATCTCCCTGATGATTAGCAATGTAGAGCATTTTCCCCATGTGCCTTTAGCCATTTGTATTTCTTCTTTGAGGAAGTTTCTGTTTATTTCTTCTCCCCATTTTTTTTGATGGATTTTTTGGATGTTTTTATAGTTGTAGAGTTCTACCAGTGTTCTTAATTTTAAATTTTTTTTTTAAAAAGGCCTTCTACAAAAGGCTACAAAGGTGGAATTCAGTCAGCAGCCATGATAAACTCCTGAACATGAGAGAATATGTTCATACCTGCTAGAGTGAAGGATTTCTTTGTAGTTTTTGCTGTTGTTGTTTTTAGGTCACATCCTGCAGTGCTCGTGAGAGTACCTGGTACTGGGGATCAAACCCTGGGCTTCTGTGTGCATAGAATGTGCTTCAGTCCTTTAAGCCATCTCCTCATTCCTGTAGTCATGACTCTGTGAAGAAAATATTAATAGTTCTGCTTTCTCCTCTGTATATATTTCCTGCACCAGATATTATATTTGACTTTTCTTAAGACAGGAAGAGGTGGGGGAAAAGGGACACTCTTTCGCTATTGGGGGGAATGACAATCTCCCTTCAAACATACACTCAAGCAATCTACATCTTGAGGAATATGAAAAGCTCTTGTACTCATAAACTGATCAATCTACTGATTTTCATAGCAAAAGTTGTCTCCATACTGCACACAAAGAGCAGAAAACTTTAGCATTTGTGTGAGCGTTTTTATTGTTGTTTGTCATGGTACCTAAGAGTTTATATTTGTTCATTATTGTCATGCCTTATGCAAATAGATCATTCCTAACATATGAACATTCTGAGGGATTATTAAAAGTAGTAGTCAGATATATAACCATATATATAAATATATATGGTTATATATTTTATTGTAAATGATAGTAAAGGGAAATTAAATACTTGAAATCAGGAAAAATTCTAAAAGTCTGAAGGACCTTATATGTCTGTGAAAAAATATTGTGCTTCTGCAATAATCTTCAAAGATTAGAAGAGACAAAGTGATTACTGACTTGATATTTGAGCATCAGTACCAGATGTCATAACTAGTGAGAATTCAGTAAGGTCTGACTAGGTGTTTATGTAAATTTTCTTTTTATTTTTTGGATGTAGCAATGAATACACTTAAAGTGGCATCTTTAAACATAGCCTAGTCCATAAACTGTTATATTAATTATGCTATTAACATCTATCATTTTCTCTTCTGTTTTTGTCCTGGCAGCTTGAATGAAATTAAATTTTTGTAGAAAAAATGAAAAAAAAAAGACAGGAAGAGTAAAATCTTGATCAATGATGGCTTTATTAGTGGATTTTAAATTCAAAACAATTCAGGGATCAACTGAATGCCTCTAGACAGTGGGTTTAAATGTTATTTTCCACAGCTCTGTTTATCAGATCATTTAATTATTAAACAACTGAAACTGTGTTTACTAAAACAGAGATAATAGTTTTATTTTTCACTGTGAATCATAATAAATGTTGAGATAAGGGGCTATTTCCAAAAAAGTATTATTAAGAAGCTTGAACAACATAGTAAAGATAATTTCAGTAACCCAAAGGAATTTTGAATAAGTAAAGATTGTCACATATATGTATTATAATTTATCAAATATGGGATTGCTTGTATATTTATTAACCACCTGTGTAGTGATATAGTCTTGTGGTCTGCAATGTAGCCTTGAGAGCTTTTGCTTCGGTTCTGGTTTGGTGGAAAAAAATTTTTTTTTCCTTTTTTTATGAGGTTTCCACTTAAGTGGTCTCAAGAAGGCTGAGGGCTCGTCCTGGTAATTCTCAGCCAAACAGCTGTCAATTTAATGGGAGAACTTTAGGATGCAGTTCTGATTAGCTCCTGACATACAGGGTAATACATCAGGCACCCCAGGGGTGGCCTCCAGCTATGCTTATGATGTTTGCAATGCCAGGTGATTTGGGGTTTGACAGATTAAGTTTGGTAGAACTCTCCTGCCAGTATTCTCTTATTCTCTCTCTCTGCCTCCGCTCTTCCCTCCCCCTCCCTCTCTCCCTCCATCCCCCCCTCCCTCCCTCTCTCCCTCCCTCCTCTTTCCTCTTTCCTCCCTCCCTCCCTTCCTCCCTCCCTCCCTCTCCCTTCCTTCCTTCCTTCCTTCCTTCCTTCCTTCCTTCCTTCCTTCCTTCCTTCCTTCCTTCCTTCCTTCCTTCCTTCCTTCCTTCCTTCTTTCCTTCTTTCTTTCTTTCTTTCTTTCTTTCTTTCTTTCTTTCTTTCTTTCTTTCTTTCTTTCTTTCTTTCTTTCTTTCTTTCTTTCTTTCTTTCTTTCTTCTCTTCCTTCCTTCCTTCCTTCCTTCCTTCCTTCCTTCCTTCCTTCCTTCCTTCTTTCTTCCTTCCTTCCTTCCTTCCTTCCTTCCTTCCTTCCTTCCTTTCTTTCTTTCTTTCTTTCTTTTCTTTCTTTCTTTCTTTCTTTCTTTCTTTCTTTCTTTCTTATTTCTTTCTTTCTTTCTCTCAGGACAGCTGGAGCCATGTCAAAATTCTTGAAATACTTTAAATAGTGATTTTATTGTTTGAAAACCTAGATTTATAAACCAAGGCAGGGCTATCGATGAATCGCATTTCAAATAGGAATTGAAGGGGCTAAGAGCACGGTTATTTTGCCCTTTGTTTTATGATGATAAATTTGTTTTATGATGAGTCTAAAATACTTTTTTTTTTTACAGACCACTCCAAACAAAAGTGTTAGAACATGGGAGCTGGACTGATAGCCACAGCAGGTAGGGCATTTGCCTTGCACACAACCAACTTAGGTTCAATTCCCAGCATCCTATACGGTCCCCTGAGCACCGCCAGGGGTAATTCCTGAGTTCAGAGCCAGGAGTAACCCCTGTGCATCACCGGGTGTGACCCCAAAAGCAAAACAAAAGTTTGAACAATTCTTCATATACAATTAAAATTTATTTAAATAACAAGCTATACTTTACAAGTTATTAATATCTGGGTTTTAGGTATACAATATGTTGACACCAATCCTAATACCAGTGTCCACTTCTCTTTACAAATATGCCTGTTCTCTGTCCCACTTCCTACACACACACACACACCTGTCACCTTGACAGGAACATTTCAGAGTTTAGTTGTAGCTTAGACCTCATTTTTTTAATTGTAATTGAACCTGTGCTTTGGATTTATAGCTATACCATTCTTCCACGTCCCTGCTATAATTGAGGCCTTTAGTGCCTCTTCCTCATTATTTTCTTTTCTTGTCTTCCTTACCTCCTGAATTTTGTTTCTTTTCTGTCTTCCCCTACCTATACTCTGGGATCAAGGCTGATAAAAGTATCCCCATTTACTACATTACATTTCCTTGTCCAGTTATCCTATATACTACAGATAAGTGAGACCATGCTGTGGTTGTCTTTCCTCATCTGGCTTACTTCACTCAACATCATATCTTCCAGTTCCAGCCAAGTTGCTGCAGTTAATTGCATGATGCCATCATTCCTTGAAGCTGCATATTATCCCAATATATAAATCACATTTTAATAATCTATTTTTCTGTTGTTGGACACCTAGGACGATTTTATATCTTAGCTATTGTACTAAGTACTCTGAAGATACAAATTAAAAAACTCCTTACAACTATCCATTTTGATAATATAGTTTCTTTCCCTAAAGCACAATGCTCAAACCTTTGCACATTCCTTTACATTCATTCTGTCCTGTACCTTTTTTTTCAAGACCATCAAGTTTCACTTTAAGACAGATATTCTTATAAACTATGATATTAATACAGTAGGAATGGAATGATGGAGTGTTAGGTGAATTTAGTTGGTCAGTGTGAGTATCACTTATTGAAAAAAATATCTAATTAGAATAGATAATGGGATGGCTAGGGATGGAAAATAGCCGTAGATAAAAGAAAGCTTCCAACCATCTCTCTCTCCCTCCTTCCCTCCTTCCTCTCTCTCTCCCTCTCCCTCTCCCTCCCTCTCCCTCTCTCTCTCTCTCTCTCTCTCTCCCTCTCTCTCTCCCTCTCCCTCTCCCTCCCTCTCCCTCTCCCTCCCTCTCCCTCTCTCTCTCTCTCTCTCTCTCTCTCTCTCTCTCTCTCTCTCGTGTTCTTAGACAAATGGCCTAGCACAGGCAGGCCTAAGAAGCCCAGATAGGGGCATGTACAGACAGAGCTCGAGAAGCCCAGGAAAGCTCAGATTCAGGCAGGGCTTGGTCATTGGTCATCCAGGTAGTGACAGGGGTCTTGCCTTTGCACACATGGCCATGGCTGAGACTAAGGAGAGGTGGATAGGTGACAGTAAAGATAAGCCCAGAGACAGGTACTGAGAACAGGAATCTCACCCACAAGAATGTGGCCATGGCAGGAGACTAAGGAAAGCTGAAATATTAGGGAATTATTGGGTATAGTTCAAGAGAGGCCCGGAGACAGTATTTCAGAAGTTGTATGTATACTGCACCAGGCATCATAAGACCAAATGAGTGACATCTTACATTGGTAAAGGAGAGACCCAAACATTTGGGAAGCATCTTGGATCCATGGACTTAAACTGTACAGTAAACTTTAACATTTAACCTTCTAAGTTTTTTTTTTTTTTTTTTTTGCTTTTTGGGTCACACCTGGTGATGCACAGGGGTTACTCCTGGCTCTGCACTCAGGAATCACCCTGGCCGTGCTCAGGGGACCATATGGGATGCTGGCATTTGAACCCGGGTCGGCCGCGTGCAAGGCAAACGCCCTACCCGCTGTGCTATCTCTCCAGACCCTAACCTCCTATGTTTTTTTTTTTTTAATTTTATTTTATTATATTGAATCGCTGTGAAAAATAATTCAAAGCTTTCAGGTTTAAGTCTCAGTCATATAATGATTGAAACCCCATCCCTTCACCAGTGCCCATGTTCCACCACCAAGAACCCCAATATACCCCCCTCCCACCCCGCCCCCACCTAAGTAGCAAATGATCTTCATTTTATTTTCTCTATACTTTGAATACATTCAATATTTCAATAGAGAACTCACTATTTTTTTATAAATTTATTTATTTTTAATTAGTGAATCACCGTGAGGGTACAGTTACAGATTTATACACTTTTGTGCTTATGCTTCCCTCATACAAAGTTCGGGAACCCATCCCTTCACCAGTGCCCATTCTCCACCACCAGTAAACCCAGCATCCCTCCCACCCTCCCCAATCCCATCTCCCCCCACCCCACCCTGCCACTGTGGCAGGGCATTCCCTTCTGTTCTCTCCCTCTAATTAGCTGTTGTGGTTTGCAATAAAGGTGTTGAGTGGCCACTGTTCTCAATCTCTAGCCCTCATTCAGCCCGCAACTCCCTTCTCCCACATGGCCTTCGACTACATTATAGTTGGTGATCCCTTCTCTGAGTTGCCCTTTCCCCAGAATGTGAAGCCAGTCTCCAAACCATGGAGTCAACCTCCTGGTACTTATTTCTACAATTCTTGGGTGTTAGTCTCCCACTCTGTTATTCTATATACCACAGATGAGTGCAAGCTTTCTATGTAGAGAACTCACTATTATTGTTTGGAATTTTCCCCCAACAATCAGGCCTGCTGAAAAGGCATCATTTAATACTTTCTTTTTATTGATGAGAATGAAGATTCTATGAGCAGAAATCTATGGATTTCTGATATTTTAGTTCAGTTCACAGTCTAGATGCACTTCTGTAAGAAGCCGCTCTGGGTGCCAAAATGGGTTAGAAGACCTCCTGGATCATAGTCTTTAGGAGCAGAGGGTCTGTTTCACGAGCAGCAGCTCTGGATCTTATCTCAACCTCCTAAGTTTTATATGCAAACCTATCATACAATTCTCAAGAACCCACCAGGAGAAAACTTCACTTCCATGCTAACAATATCTCCATTATCTGTCATACTTAAAATACACATCAAAACTCTTTATAGTTTTAACTCCTGTTTTGCTAATCTTAGCACAATTTGATTTTGTTTGATTTGGAAATTAATTGCTAATGATTTTTTCATTATGAGAAAGTTCTACTCTGCAATATTTGTGACAGTATTTTTCTGCAACAGTTTTGGATTATGAAGCATTACAACAATTCTATAAATTATAAATGGCTTTAGAATGCTCAAAACCAAAGATCCCCTAGCTTCATTGCAAATGCCTTGGTAAAGTGAGGAGCAAGGGAGGTACACTCAAGAAAAGAGTTTCCCGTCTCTCTGCTCAGCCCACCTTGGCCACCTGGGGAATGCTTGGTTTAGATCAGGTGAGAACTAACTTCAGGTGAGAACTAACTTCAGCATAGGTGTTCCGGGTCTGTCGCCTTTCCTTCACAGAAAAGAATTTCAGGAGAAGGTGAAATTGTAGAGCAAGATAGTTTTTACTGAAACTTAATGAGAAAGATGTGAGGGGAGAGAAAGAAAGTATGTGTTCAAGAGATGACACAGATTTCTCCACAGTGAAAAAATAGCAAGAGATAAGCAAGAGAGAGAAACTTTCAAGCAATCCCTGTGACTTTCAGGAGCTTTTTCTTTGGGGGGAGGGATTTGGGTGTGACCCAAAAATTCCCAGGGGTTACTCCTGGCTCGGCACTCAGGAATTACTCCTGGCAGTGCTTGGGGGACCATATGGGATCCTGGGGATCGAACCCGGGTTGGCCATGTGCAAGGCAAATGCCTTACCCACTGTGTTATCGCTCCAGCCCCTTTTCAGGAGCTTTTATATAATTCTTCCAAATGACAATTTGTTCTGAAGTTTTGAATATCTAAAGGTTAATCTGGGTGATGTCACTGTTAATGATCTTCTTATACTCTCATCCCTTTTTCTCAGTTGTTCATTTCTCTTGTATTTCTGCATCCTGTTGGTGCCTCAGTTTCTTTTTTCCAAGAGTTCGGGGTTTATATGGCAATGGGATAGGGTTTTCATACAATTGGGGTACTTTAGGGTTAGGGAATCTCTTCTTAAGTTTTATTTGTTCCCAAATTTACCAGCCCCGCCCCCCCACACACCTATCTACCTGCAATAGCATACAATATGTTTGATAAGAAGTTTATTTTATGTTGTGAATCAATCAGAACAAATTAGTCTTTACAAGTTTAATTCTTAGAATTCTGATTTATAGGAAAACAGAGATATTAAGGGTTTTAAAACATTCACAGAGATGTGCAAATATAGGGTCCTCCCCACAGAAGGGTGAGCCCTGCAGAAAAGAAGTAAAGAAGAATCTAAAGACCATGTTGAGATTATGAAAGGTCTGTCAATAGTGCAAGGCTTTCCCTGTGATATTTATTGTACCACCGTTGTCCCATTGTTCATCAATTTGCTTGAGCGGGCACCAGTAATGTCTTCATTGTGAGACATGTTGTTACTATTTTTGGCATATTGAATACGCCACAGGTAGCTTGCCAGGGCTGTCTGAGGGACAGAGGAATTGAACCTGGGTCGGCCGCATGCAAGGCAAACACTCTACCTGCTATGCTATTGCTCCAGCCCCTGTGATGTTACTCAGATTAATTTTTATGTATGCAGAGACTCCAGGGCAAGACAGTTTGGAAGATTTGTATAACGCCTCCTTCCCATAGTAATTGGGGGCTTGTTTGCTTACTTGCTTTTAAAGCCCTGTGTTCTCTTGAATACTTAGCACTCTTTTCTCTCTGCTTTCTTCCTCTCTGGAGAAGCCTGTGTTCTCTCTTAAACACATATTCATATGATTGTCTCTTCTCACATCTCACTATCTCTAAATTTCTTTCAGTAAAAAACTAGTTTATTTCACTAAAAATGGAGAGAAAAAGTTAATGCCTTTACTATTTTCCAGAAACAAAACATTCTCTTTGTGTTACTTTAAAAGGGAAAAACAGCAGCAAGTGTCTCTGCATTATATTATTATTTGATATTACTTGAGACAGACTTTGTGTCCAGAGTATAAAATACCCTGACAGTCTCCCCTCCATCCCTGCTTCCTAGTATTTAGGTCAGTAAAATTTGTTGGTTCTCCCCTTTGGCCATGGTAGTTCAGAACCATAGTAATTGAGAAAGAGTGAGTGAATTTCTGGTTTCTCTCTCTCTTTCTCTCTCTTTCTCTCTCTCAAAGAAGTACAGTGTGTCTATTTTGGAGTTTGATTATTGTGTGTGTGTGTATGTGTGTGTGTGTGTTGGAATTATAATCCATCTGTCTCCTTTTAGTTTTCTACCAGTCCCCACAGCAAATGACAAGGAGACAAAGAGACACAGAGAAACTGGAGTTTCTACTGATGGTTGCCATTCATTTCACAACCCAGCATCAGCTATGAGGAGAGAGTATGATCTCCTCATTTATTGCCTCATTTAATCCCTCCCCTGAGTGTAGGGCAATTAGTGGCATACTTAAGAATGGAAGCAATGTCAGGACAATGATAACATCCAAAAGATGTTTTTGTTGTTATTGTTGATCTTCGTCCCAAATGAGTAGGTTGCATAGATGTTTTCAATTTTTTTTGTTTTTATCAAGATTATTTTTAGATGGTAGCTTATGTTCCTATTGAGCTATTGTTAGTGTTGTCTATACCACTTCTCTGTTCTCCCAAGGACAGGACAGAATTTGTAAACCTGTATAACTGTGTAAAATGTAGTCCTCCCATTGTTAATTAAATAAATGCTATTTTAATGAATTAAACAACTTTTAGAAAATTTGGGGTGTGTGTGTGTGTGTGTGTGTGTGTGTGAGTGTGTAAGAAGGAGATAGAAAGAGACAGAGATAGAGATACAATTACAGAGAAACAAGTGAAAACACAGTTTGGGGTTTTTATTAGGATACTAATCCCATTATGAGGACTCTTTTCTCATGATTTAATCTAAACTTAATTATCTTCCAAATGCTCTATCCCTGAATACAATCACACTGGAAACAGTTGGGTTTAATGACACAATGACATCAGATGAAGGTCTGAAATAGATTGTTGAAAAGAAGAACACTGAGTCTTACTCCTGAAAAAATGTAAGACATTTAGAGTAAGATATATTTAATCAATTTAATTAATTTACAGCATCTAATTAGAGTTAGGTTAATGCAAAGAATGTTAAAAAAGTGAATGGAGTTCTGCTGACAATTGCCACAGCTAAGTAGACCCAATCACAGAAAAAGTGTTACCAACATAATGATATACTTTTAATCATCTAATACTGTATTCACTATTACTGTGCAACACTTTGTACATTGAGATCATCCATTTTTTCTCATGAAATATTTGTATATAATACATATAGCTTCCTTGAGAAAAAGATAAAATAGTAAAAGTTTGCTGGTTAAGAATGAGTTCAACAAGACCAGAGAGATAGTACAGGCAGGGGAGAAGATATTTGTCTTACATGACTGTGACTAATCCCCAAGCACCTCCATGAGTTACCCCTGAGCACCACTGGATGTGGCCCTCCTCCCTCTAAAAAATAAATAGTTGGGTCCAAAATTAATTTTTTTAAAATCTTTTTCTCTTTTCAGTATTAAATAATTTAAGAAATATCCAATTAGCACATCTGTGGCAGTGTGCTTTACAATTGTGTACTTCTAGGTTCTTGTTATTCAAAGCACATTTATTGGAACATAAGCATCGGCCGTTACCTGAGCTCATTAGAAATGCAGAATCTTAGTCTTCCTTGAGACACACGGAATCAGTATCTGCATTTTAATAAGATCCCTCAGCGACTTTTATGTACATTTATTAGGCACTGTTCTAGAAAATTCTCCTTAGTTCAACCATTTAAATGCTGCCATGATTTTGAGAAAATGACCTCACATTTCTTAGCCATTAGCAAATGAGGGGAATGGGAATAACAGTATAATCTATTTTATGTATCACTGAGAAGATTTAATTAGAAAATTCTTCTAAAACCCTTACCATGATGCTGATATTTAGTAAGTACATTAAAAGTTAGTCATTATTTACTTCTATTCCTACTTATACTATTACTTCTACCCCACCACCAACACTACTATTACCACCATCACCACTATTATTTAATAGGTAAAAGAAAAAAGCATGAAATTTCCTATACCTACTTTCTTTTTCATTCATTTATATATGTATAATGTCAAATCTATTTCTGGAGACGTGACAAGTAAGAAAAATGCTCATTTGGATTCCAAACCAGAAATGGAAGGAGGAAAACTATATGTTAGTGAACTTAGCCTGTTATAACAAACTACTATAGACTAGGTGACTTAATAAAAGTTCATTTAAGGGGCTGAAGAGATAATACAACGGGAAGGGCATTTACCTTGCAAACAATCTGCCCTGGTTTGATCCCCGGTATCCCATATAGTTCCTTGAGTACCACCAGGAATAATATCTGAGCTCAGAGTTAAGAGTAACTCTTGAGAATTTGCTGGATGGGACCTGAAAACAAGCAAAAGAAAGAGTTAGCTTCTCTGGAAACAAAGGGTAAGGTGCTTACCTTGCATGCAGTTGGCCAGATTCAATCCCTGGGACCACATATGATTCCTTGAGCACTGCCAAGAGTGATTCCTGAGTATAAAGCCAGGAGTAAGTCTTAGGTACAAATTGGTGTGGCCCCCAAACAAACAAAACCAAAGAATATGTTAATTTTCTTATAGTTTCAGAGGTGGAACTCAGAGACAATTATGTCAACAGAGTGGATATGGGTGAAGTGTCATGATCTGAATTGCAGCTGGCAGCAATCTCACTGCATGCGCTCAGGAATTACTCCTGGCAATGTTTGGGGGACTGTATGGGTTGCTGGGAATCAAATGTGGGTTGGCTCAGGAGATCTTTTCCATCTCTTTTTCTCATCATATGAGAACATAAAATTTATTTTATAAATACAAACATGACTACCATCACTGTCATCCCATTACTCATCGATTTGCTCGAGTGGGCACCAGTAACATCTCCATTGTAAGACTTATTGTTACTGTTTTTGGCATCTTGAATACAACATGGGTAGCTTGCCAGGCTCTGCCATGCTGGCAACATACTCTCGGTACCTTGCCGGGCTCTACAAGAGGGGCAGAGGAATCAAACCCGGGTTGGCCGCATGCAAGGCAAACACCCTACCTGCTGTGCTATCGCACCAGCCCATGACTACCATAATTCATTTAAATTTTTTTATAATGGCTTTGTATGAAATTTTGATTTCCAGTAATTTTCTTTTTTAAATTTTTTTTCTTTTTGGGTCACACCCAGCATTGCACAGGGGTTACTCCTGGCTCATGCACTCAGGAATTACTCCTGGCAATGCTTGGGGGACTGTATGGGTTGCTGGGAATCAAATGTGGGTTGGCTCAGGAGTAGCCCCTGAGTATCTCCAGATGTGACCTCAAGACCAAAGGAAAAACAAATGTCTCCAACTCAGAGAAAAATCACAACAATACTCTCATGCCTTGGATTTGTACAATGGAAAGGAGAAAGCAATTTTATAGTGATGCCTCCAACTCCAAGGACTCTAGAGAATTGGACAGATGACCTGCACCTGTAGGGAAATGGCGAATGACTGATAAGAGCCACCTTCTCCCCTTCTCATTGTGTTTAGGAACATCACACATGGAGTGCCCCCAAGCAAACTCATCTGGGTAAGAACATTCACATAGAAATCTGCCTGGGCTTTAGGGATCAGAGTGAAGTATGTGCACATACTTACTTTCTTTTGTATTTAGCTCACACCAGAGGTACGGCGGGGCAGGGCTGGGCACAGGTGTTCAGAGATCCAGGCAGTGAGGAAACAATCTAGTGTCCAGCATGAAATGGAAAAGACCTACAATAAAAAACACTATCCAGCTAGGTTATGATGCAAATATGAAGGAGGAATGGAGAAATTTTCAGACAAACTGGTTAAAGAAATTTATTGCCACTAAGTTAGTTTTTCAAAAAATACTTAAGATTATAGAAATTCTTTCCTATAAAAGGAAAAGGAATTCTACTTGGAAGTAGTAAGATACTGAAAAACATAAAACATGAAAGATGAGAATAAAATGAAGACTCTTTTATTTTCAAGCATATTGATTCTTTGTTGTCTTTATTCTGCTAAGTTGAGAAAAATTTGAATTTCAGAATTTTTCAGATCTAAAATTTCTTTTGATTTGTTTTGTTTCAGGGTCACACCTGGCAGACTAGCAGAGCAATATGAAGTGCTGGGAATTAAACTCTTGCTGACCTGGTTTCAGTTGTGTTGAGGCAAGCTATGTACTTCAACCTGACAGTTCAGGTGTTGCTCCCTACCCACTGTACTATCTGGCTTACACAAGATCTAAAATTTCTGTTTGGGGTAGATGGGCAATGATGCAATGGTAGAGCACCTGCCTTGCAAGTACAAAGCTGGGTATTCCATCCCCAGCACCATGCCACATGCCCAGTGGTGTTCCATTGGCAACTGAATTTTTGTGACCCTAAAACCATTACATTGTGTAAATCTTTGGTGTCCCACAGTTAAGTGTGTCAACACTCAACTAAGTGACAAGCAGAGTTAAACAGAGTACAGTGATTAGGTGTGTGTGATTTCAGGTCATCACTAAAATAATGGCAATTAGGGGAAGAGAAAGGAGAAAAATGATGTTTGTTTCTTTGAAAACAGAATTTATTTCTTGCTAGGGGAAAAAAACATTTTAGGACTCTTGAGGTTATTTGTTTCATTTGGGGCAAATGTCAATAGTTCTTAGTTTTCAAGGAATAGCTCATTCATGCAAGATTTTGAATCTGCATTCATAGTAATTCATCCCAATCCTTGCAATATTTGGGAGATTGTAGTGACATCTTCAATTTCATCTCTGATTCTGGTCACGTATCTCATTTCTGGGTTTTTTTTTTTTTTGGTTAAAATTTTATCAATTTTGGTCTCATTGATATCTCAAATTTATTTTTGCTTCCAATTCTCTTGTTTTCTGTTCTTAAATTTTCTCTTTAAGTTTTCAGCCTAAGTACACTTACTGTGCTCTTCCGTTTTGATATCATTGATGTGGAAATATTGTAAAAGGATCATTTAAAGTTAACAAACTAGGGCTGGAGTGATAGCACAGCGGGTAGGGCGTTTGCCTTGCACACGGCCGACCCGGGTTCGAATCCCAGCATCCCATATGGTCCCCTGAGCACCGCCAGGGGTAATTCCTGAGTGCATGAGCCAGGAATGACCCCTGTGCATTGCCAGGTGTGACCCAAAAAAAGAAAAAAAATAAATAAAGTTAACAAACTATTATTAAGGGCCAGGAGGATTGCTCCACAGTTGGAAGCCTACCTCATGTGCTGAGAGAGAAGGCAGTTGAGAAAGTGAAGGAACCACTAAGTCAATGATAGCTGGAGGGATCACTCGGAGGGAGAAAGTATACAAAGGACCAAACAAGTGGTCTCAAAGTATCTGTATCGCAGACCATAATGCCCAAAATTAGAGAGAGAGAGAATAAGAAGGAAAGTGCTTTCCATAGAGGCAGTGGGTGGGGCGAGGAGGTGGTGGTGGAATAGATATTGGGGACATTGGTGGTGGAAAATGTACACTGGTGGAGGGATGGGTGTATAATCATTGTATGACTGAAACTCAATAATGAAAGCTTTGTAACTGTATCTCACGGTGATTCAATTAAAATAAAAAGCTCATTTTCTTTTTGGTTTTGGCTTTGGAATCATGCTCAGTGGTACTCAGGGCTTAATACTGGCTCTGCATTCAGGAGTTACTTCTGGTGGTGCTCTGGGGAACATATGGTATGCCAAGATTCAAATACATGCCCTTGAAAATGTTTCTTTGAAAAATATGTATTTGATACAAATTTGTCTCTAACAACATTTTCCAAAACATTTCAGAATAGTTTTTAATTCTTTAGAAACACTTTCTCTCTCACAATTTGGAATGCCCTGCCACAGAGGCGGGGTGGGGAGTGGGGGGATAAGACTGGGGGGTGGGATGGATACTGGGTTCATTGGTGGTGGAGAATGGACACTGGTGGAGGGATGGGCTCCCGAACACTGCATGAGGGAAAAACAAGCACGGAATGTTTGAATCTGTAACTGTACCCTCACTGTGACTCACTAATTAAAAAATAAAAATAAATAAAAAAAATAATAAATTTTAAAAAAAGAAACACTTTCTCTTTTCTTATAAGTCTTTCAAAAAATTAATCTATTTTAAATTTAACCACCATCATTTACCATATCATCAATATTAGTTTCAAGTAAGCTATGTTTCTACTCCACACCCGCTGCAAGTGTCAGAGTCCTTCATCATTGCCCCAGTCTATCCAACTACTTCCTATGTAAATTTTTTTAATTCTTTTTTTTTAAATAAAAATTTTATTTTATTAAATCACCATGTGGAAGATTACAATGCTTTCAGGCTTAGGTCTCAGTTATACAATGCTGAAACAACCATCCCTTCACCAGCACCCATATACCACCACCAAAAAAAAAAAACCAAAAACACAGTACACCTCCCATCCCGCCCCCCCAGCCCCCGCCTTGTAACTGATAAGTTTCATTTTACTTTCTGTTTGCTTTGGTTAAATTCAATATTTCAACACAAACATCACTATTGTTGTTAGGAGTACCCCACTAGATTCAGACCTACTGTGAAGACAAATGAGTGCTAGTGCGGCCGCGCGGTTTTGAATTTCCGTAATTTAACAACTAAGTCCAGGGAGATTTCTTTCAGATATTGGATCATTGCAGGCTTGAAAATCCAATCTGTGGTCGTCATAATATGGCAGACACCGTGCCCTTTATCCCCGGAGAGAAATAGGCGAGAGAGAGAGAGAAATACCTTTCCCCTCCTGGGCGGGCATGGGGCCAAGGCTTAGTTCTCAGGCAGGAGACATTCTGCGAGGAGTTGACCATGCCGAAAGAGGTTTTGCTGGGTCTGGATTCACACTTGTGCAGCTGCAGAGAGGCCGCACATGCGTGCGGCCTCCGGGATCACATCTCGGCGGTCTTAAATTCTTTTATTAATTCACCATGTGGAAAGTTACAAAGCTTTCAGGTTAAAGTCTCAGTTATACAATGCTCAAACACCCATCCCTTCACCAGTGCACATATTCCACCACCAAGAATCACGATATACCTCCCCCCTTCTCCCACCTCCCCAGCCCCCCACCCCGCATGTGTAACTGGTAAATTTCACTTTACTTTCACTTTACTTTGATTCCTATGTGAATTTTTAATTTTTCCATTTTCCACCTTTATCTGTATAATTGACAAGTGCTATTTACTTTCTAAGTATTCAGAGAAATATTTGGGGTTTTTTTTGATATTGAGTTCTGATTTAATTCTAGTATTGTTAGAGATCATACTTTGTGTGAACTAGACACTTGAAACTTTTTTAAGGAATACGATTTGGGCAGTATTTCAGAGAGGAGCCCCAAGTGCCACCAAGTATAGCCCCTAAACAATCAAATCTCAAACAAAGGGAAAAGTGACTGAAAGAAAAATATTCCTCTGGATTAATTTTTTAAAATTTAGCTTCAGGGGCTGGAGCAATAGCACCGTGGGTAGGGTGTTTGCCTTGCATGCAGCCTTTCCAGGTTAGATTCCCAGCAACCCATATGGTTCCCTGAGCACCGCAAGGGGTAATTCCTGAGTGCAGAGCCAGGAGTAACCCCTGTGCATCGCCAGGTGTGACCCACAAAACAAAAACAAAACAAAACAAAAAATTTAGCTTCAATTATTTAGATGATACAGTACTTCTCTGAACATGGTCCTACCTAAGCTGTCCATTTTCAGAGAACTATCATGTTATTTTTAAAGCAATTTTTATGGGGAGAATGTTTCTACTTTCACATCTTGACAGAAATGCAAAAATAAATTCTCAGAAAGTATATTACTAAATTGCTTTTAGCCTCTAACAATATTGGAGTATACTTCAAGTATTTATGTTTGGGGAAGGCTTTTATAAAGGAGCTAATTTATACCTCTAGGAGAGAACCTTACACAAGGATGAGATTCTCAATAAATCTAAGAGACAGTTTGGCAGTAAAAGAGGACATTTCTCTCCACCTAAGCTGCTCATGACAATAGGCATTTAACCAAGTTAATCAAATGTGACTTCTATCATCAAAATTATAAAGGCATGAAGAGCCTTTATCAAATCATTCATTACATTGCTCATTCAAAAACATGATCTCTAGTGCCTAAAAGTGGCTGCTTGGAGTTCCCTCTACAAAAAGAAGATTTTGGGTTTTCAGGGCAATGTTTAACAGTACATTAATCCCCAAGGTCCATTAGTGTTCAAGTGTGCAGAGAAGTTTACTGACCCTTTGCATATGTGTTCTATTTTCCTTTATTTTTTTTTTGTTTTTGTTTTGGGTCATATCTAGTGTTGTTCAAGGATTGAGCATGGTGGTGTTTGGGGGAGCTTTGTGGTCTAGCATGTTATCCCACCAATCCCCGCTTCTAGCTTGCAGCTAGTAGATAATTAGTGCCACTTATGATCAAATCTTTTATAGAATGTATCTCCTTGGTTCTACATAATCCTTATCAGGAAGAGTGAAATTTGTTAGAGTGATTCTCAGGATACACATTAAAGCAAAAAGGATATGCCATTATATACTAATTTAGTCAGTCTGACCTTTTTTTCTTTCATATTTAAAAGGTGTAGATATCAAGTACTAGATAGTACAGTACACTTAGGAACACATATATGTGTATATTTATTAACATTCTTTTTACTTAATTTTTTTTATATTTTTGCTTTTTGGGTCATGCTTGGCAATACACAGGGGATACTCCTGGCTTTGCACTCAGGAATTACTCCTGGCAGTGCTCAGAGGACCATATGGGATGCTGGGAATCGAACCCGGTCCAACCTCATGCAAGGCAAAGGCCCTACCCAATGTATTATTGCTCCAGCCCCTCTTTTTAAAAAAATTTTTTATTAGTGAATCACCGTGAGGTACAGTTACGAACTTGTGAACTTTCATGTTTGCATTTCAGTCATACAGTGATCATTTACATCCCTTCACCAGTGCCCATTCTCTTCCACCAATATTCTCAGTATCCCTCCCACCACCCCCACCTCAATCTCTACCACCCCACCCTGCCTCTGTGGTAGGTCCAGCCCCTCATTTTACTTCAAGCCTTGTTTTGTTTTTCACTCCCAGGTGACTTTTAAAATCAAACTCTAAGTTTTGTCACAAGTTATTAATTTTTTTATTAGTCATCATACAATGATGTCTCATTTGTTATAGTCTACCGAGGGATTTTTAGCTAAGTAAACTTCAGTCAGCTTTTCAGGGAAATGCAGATTTTGTCTAATTGGTGAATCAATCTATATCTATTGGATAACGTTATGAAGTGCAGAGTCTTGGAAATGATTTTATACTGGAGACATGCTGGTTTGGGCAAAAATGCTTCCATGAGCATTTAGAAAGAAAATGCAAATTTGGCTAGGTAAGTGTGGCTTCACAGATGTGTTTCTAAATTTCAACATGTGCCCAATTCACCCAGGGTGAATTGTTAATCAGCTACAAGGTTTTCAAGTATTGTCTATAAGATAAAATTGAAAATCCACAATTGTGAGACTTTATCAGATGTTGCCTGAGAAGATAGTATCTTGATATAAGACTTTGATGCACTGGATAGAAATAAGTGGCTTATGGGGCTAGAGCAATAGCACAGCAGGTAGGGCATTTGCCTTGCATGCAGCCTTTCCAGGTTCGATTCCCAGCAACCCATATGTTCCCCTGAGTACTGCAAGGGGTGATTCCTGAGTGCAGAGCCAGGAGTAACCCCTGTGCATCACCAGGTGTGACCCAAAAAGCAAAAAAATAAAAGGGGGGGGCTTATAATACCAAATGGTGCTGGAGTTTCACAATGGTTTCTATAACACTGTGTATTTAATTATTCTAAAGTATCTGTACAAAATAGATTAAAAATATTTGGGAAGAAGTATGATTTATGAGAAACAAAAGCAAGAAAGTTTCTTAAGATCTGTGGTATAAAAAACAATCTGTGGTATGGGACAACCAATTCAACTTTGCATGTGCATGCATGTATGTTCATACAGTCTGTCTTATTTTTTAAAAAAATTAAAAATTTTAGAAGTTAGTTTACAATATTTGATTACATTTAATTTTCAAACACCAACCCAAGCACCATTACACCTTCCCACCACCAAATTTGGGATGTTTTCATCCCAAGCCCCAAGCCGTGTCCCAAAACACAACCAAAATAGTATACTTCATATTGTCTGTTATGAAGAACTTCTGAACATGCTTACAAAAAAGTGTTCATGTAAGAACAGTGTGAAGATTGTTCTAATTTGGTAGAAGCCATTGACAGTCTGTCTTATTTTAAATTGAATCACTGTGAGATACCAGTTACAATGTTGTTCATGATTGGGTTTTAGTTATATAATCTTCCAATACCCATCCCTTCACCAGTGTACAATTCCCACCATCAATGTCCCTAGTTTCCCTCCCCACCTCTCCTGCTTCTGTGACAGGCATTTTTCTTCTTTCTCTGTCTCTCTCCTTCTCTCTTTCCTTTTGGGTATTATGATTTGCAATACCGATACCAAATTTTACAATGTGTATCCATTTATCTTCTTTCAACACTCAGTTCAACACTCAGATCATACTGGTCCCTTCTCTACCCTCATTACCCTTTTCCATCTCACACATTTGTGGTAAACTCTTGACCATTGACCAGTCCTGCTGACCCCTTTTTCCTGGCTTTGGATATTAGTCTCATACTATTTTTTTATATCCCACAAATGAGTGCAGTCATTCTAGATCTGTTTCTCTTTTTCTGATCCATTTCACTCAGCATGATACTCTCCATATCCATCCATTTATAGGCAAATTTCATGACTTCATTTTTCCTAAAGCTGTGTAGTATTCCATTGTATACATATACCATAGTTTCTTTATCCACTTGTCTGTTCTTGGACACTCAGGTTGTTTCCAGATTCTGGATATTGTGAATAGTGCTGCAATGAACTTAGGAGTGCAGATGGTGTTTCTGCTGTGTATTTTGGGAACCCCAGGGTATATTCCCAGAAGTGGTATTGCTAGATCAAATGGGACCTCAATTTCTAGCTTTTTGAAGAATGCCCATATTGTTTTTCAAAAAGGCTAGGCCAGTTGACATTCTCACCAACAATGAACATGCAGTCTGTCTTATATTTCTTGTTTATAAGATTTTTTCAATGTTTCTAATTTCCTTTTTTGTGTTTGCTTTGTTCTCTTTCCCCCTTCAACCACTGAGGTACTTAAGGCAAGCCAATCTTGTCCAAATTGTAGTGCTTGAAAGAAATTATATAGTTATACTTAACTTTTATTATTATTATTTTGGAGGGTGTCACATCTGGTGATGCACAGGGGTTACTCATGGCTCATGCCCTCAGGAATTACTCCTGGCCATTCTCAGGGGCCCATGTGGGATGCTGGGAATTGAACCTGGGTTGCCCGCGTGCAAGGCAAATGCCCTACCCGCTGTACTATCACTCCAGTCCCTATACTTAACTTTTATTATTTATTTACCTCTTTAAAAATTTTCTCCTTAGTTTTCTTGTAGGATATGATAAAGGGTACAAGTGGCAATACAAAGGACTCATGGGCAGGTTTGTGGGGTGTGCAATCAGTCCTTTATTCTGTAAGTCCTCTCTTTTCCCATCAAGTCGTGAACGCACAACTGACTTTTCTGTTTCTATTTGTTCTTCTTATTTTGACATCTGCCTGAATCGAAGGAAATATTTTTATACCATAGTTAAGAGAAAGGATTTATATACAAGATTTATAAAGCACTTACAAAGCTCAACAACAATACAACTAATAACCCTATCAAAAACTGATTATGAAGGTGAACAACTTCCTTAAAGAGGACATATAGTCAGACAGTAGAACTATGTAAAACTTGATTGTCACTTGTTACCAGGAAAATGCACATGAAAACAACAGTGAGATATATTTTCAAATCAATGAGAATGACCGTAATTTTTTCCTTTTGGGTCACACCCAGAGATGCACAGAGGTTACTCCTGGCTCTGCACTCAGTAATTACCCCTGGCGGTGCTCAGGGGACCATATGGGATGCTGGGAATTGAACCCTGGTTGGCTGCCTGCAAGGCAAATGCTCTGCCCGCTGTGCTATCACTCCAGACCCCAATGATAATGACATTTACTGAACAGATGAAACAACCAGTTTTAGAAGGGAAGTGGTGAGAAAGGAAAGCTCTTTTATAGTTAGTGGGAATGTCCTCTACCTTAGATATGATAAATAGTATATAGGCTTCTTAAACACTAAAGATAGAACTTCTATTTGACCCACTGATCCTACCTCTAAGTATCTTTCCCAAGAAACATGGAGCAGTGGTTTAAAGGGATAAATACTCATCTGTGTTCATTGCAGTGTTGAGTACAATAGCTAAATAACCCAAACGTCCAATGACAGATTAATAGATACATTTCCTACTAAGTGAAAAATGTTACCACTAATGTAAGATAAAATTCTATCAGTGTCTTTTTTTTAATAGTCCTGGGAATGTATGTCTGACAGTGTCTACACTTCATGTTTCTCCCACAGTCAATCCACAATCAGTGTCTCTGACTCTAACTATTAATCTTGGGCAGCCTCAACTTCAGAGGATCAAGTTTATTTTTACTCAAACATGGATTTAATTGTGAAAAATGGGTAGTCTTCCAAAGAAAAATCAAGCTGCTGTTACCAGAAGACAGAAAGATGGCTACTGGACCAAAAACACTAATACTTACTTATCACTTACCCTCCATAAATAGGAGTCTGTATTTCTTGAAAGGTTTACAAACCACAGGACACTTCCAAAGCCCAGGGAAATTATCTGTTTATCACCAGGTTTTCAACGTTGATCTGCACCCTCAGGAAGAACTCAGAGCAGTTTGACCCACTATAAATTACCATAAAATTAATGATTCCCTGGATGAAAGATGCTTATCCACTATCAATCTGCATTATCAAGACACATAAATTATTTTAGGCATGAAAAGTATTAGTGAAGTTTTAAAATAAGTATACTAGACAAATGATACAGGATTTTAAAAAATCCAACATAAGAGTCACTTGGCAAGGTTCACCTGGACTTTTAATTATATTTAGGTATCTTTGAGGTGGTTGTATAAAGTATTAGAGCAAGAATACCATGTAGATTCGCATGGTATCACAAAGCAGGGAAGAGTGAACTGCTCTGTGAGCTTGGAAGATTTGAACAAATGACAATCAGGGACGAGAGATGAGATTGTGCTGAGAACAATTGTTTATTATAAAAGACTTCTAAAGCACAAACAAATAGAGAGAATAATATAATAAATGTCTGTTTTTTAAAACCCCAAGGATATGCCATTATATATAATTTGCTATATTTTCTTATTCTACTTTCATTTTCCTCCCCCAGTTTTGCTAGTGTTTATTTATTTATTTTTTTTGCATCTTTTGGGTCACACCTGGCGATGCACAGGGCTTACTCCTGGCTCTGCACTCAGGAATTACTCCTGACGGTGCTCAGGGGACCAAATGGGATGCTGGGAATCAAACCCAGGTTGGCCAAGTGCAAGGTAAACGGCCTACCCGCTGTGCTATCGCTCCAGTCCCCAAAGTTTTGCTAGTATTTTATAGAAAATATCAGATAAGTTATTTGTGCCACATAATTCAGTATATATTGCCAAACACATGGGTTTTAAAACATAATGACAATATTATTAATGATCTTATTTTACAAATTTTGCATATCTTCTTAGCATTATCCAATAATCAATATTTCTTTTATCTTGTAGAGGACATTGGTCCTGTATTTTTGAATGTCCTACATTCTAGATATGCTGTATTATTTCTGTGTTCCTAGCATTTGTGATAAGGTGGGAGTTATCAGAAAAAGTTAGAAGATGTGGTCGAAGCAGTTTTAGACCAGAAACTTCATAAGTGGGATTAGATGCTTTGTGTGTTTCATGCTAGGGACTATGCATTATTTGGTTGTCTCACCTTAGCACTTCATTGATATTCCCACAGTGATAGTTGTTTCCTTTATAGATAAGTTTCCTATCATACTTCCACTTATTTTTTAATAATTATTTTAAAGGTTCCAAATTGTGTTCAAATTTTACTTTACTCTAGTTATAACTAGGAAAACTTTGATAACTGCTCAGTTCTTTTTTTAAAAATAATTTCACCTTAAGTGACACAGAACTAAGCAATCTAGTAAAAACAGAGATCAACAAATGGGACTACATTAAACTAAAAAGCTTCTGCAACGCAAAAGATACAGTGACCAGAATACAAAGACTATCCACAGAATGGGAAAGGATATTTACACAATACCCATCAGATAAGGGGTTGATATCAATGGTCTATAAAGCACTGTTTGAACTCTACAAGAAGAAAACATCCAACCCCATCAAAAAATGGGGCGAAGAAATGAACAGAAACTTTACCAAGGAAGAAATACGAATGGCCAAAAGGCACATGAAAAAGTGCTCTACATCACTAATCATCAGAGAGATGCAGATCAAAACAACCATGAGGTACCACCTCACACCACAGAGACTAGCACACATCCAAAAGAACAAAAGCAACTGCTGTTGGAGAGGATGTGGGGAGAAAGGGACCCTTCTACACTGCTGGTGGGAATGCTGACTGGTTCAGCCCTTCTGGAAAACAAGATGGACGATTCTCAAAAAATTAGATATTGAGCTCCCATTTGACCCAGCAATACCACTGCTGGGAATATATCCCAGAGAGGCAAAAAAGTATAATCGAAACGACATCTGCACATGTATGTTCATCGCAGCACTGTTTACAATAGCCAGAATCTGGACAAAACCTGAATGCCCTAGAATGGATGACTGGTTGAGGAAACTTTGGTACATCTATACAATGGAATACTATGCAGCTGTCAGAAAAAAGGAGGTCATGAATTTTGTATTTAAGTGGATCGGCATGAAAAGTTTCATGCTGAGTGAAATGAGTCAGAAAGAGAGAGACAGATATAGAAAGATTGCACTCATCTATGGTATATAGAATAACAGAGTGGGAGACTAACACCCAAAATTGTAGAAATAAGTACCAGGAGGTTGACTCCATGGCTTGGAGGCTGGCCTCACATTCAGGGGAAAGAGCAACTCAGAGAAGGGATCACCAACTATAATGTAGTCGAATGCCATGTGGGGGAAGGGAGTTGCGGGCTGAATGAGGGCTAGAGACTGAGCACAGTGGCCACTCAACACCTTTATTGCAAACCACAACAGTTAATTAGAGAGAGAGAACAGAAGGGAATGCCCTGCCACAGTGGCAGGGTGGGGTGGGGGGGAGATGGGATTGGGGAGGGTGGGAGGGATGCTGGGTTTACTGGTGGTGGAGAATGGGCACTGGTGAAGGGATGGGTTCCCGAACTTTGTATGAGGGAAGCATAAGCACAAAAGTGTATAAATCTGTAAATGTGCCCTCACGGTGATTCACTAAAAATAAATAAATAAATTTTAAAAAAATCAAAAAAAAATTTCACCTTAAGAGAATATATTCAATGTCTGTCACTGTCACTCCGTTGCTCATTGATTTGCTCGAGCGGGCACCAGTAATGTCTTCATTGTGAAGCTTGTTACTGTTTTTGGCATATCAAATATGCCACAGGTAGCTTGCCAGGCTCTGTCGTGTGGGCCGGATACTCTCAGTAGCTTCTTGCCAGGCTCTCCAAGAGGGATGGAGGAATCAAACTGGGTTGGCCACATGCAAGGCAAATGCCCTACCTGCTGTGCTATTGCTCCAGCCCCAAAAGAATATGTTAGATACACTTATTTTTATCTGTGGCAACCAATTTTGTTCCTTTTGCTCTCATTCTTGTATTGGGTCAATATGTTCTTAATTGGTCACATAATTTAATCAATATAGTGTCATTTTAATTATTACTATTAACTTTTCTTCAATGATTGTAATAATGATCTTCTCTAGATTTTAATCTGAAGGAGCAATAACAACCACCCTCTTCCCCAACAGCCCTCTAACCCCATAACCAAAAAAATTCTTCAGGGAAAAAAAGATAAGCTGTACTGCTTTCTTCAACTTCAAACTGTATTCTCAAACTGTCGTAATTAGAAAGCATGGTACTGGAAAAATGACACACTTACAGGTCAATGGAATAGAGCTGAAAATCCAGAGAATGCCCCTCAGGTATGTGGACAGCTAATTTTTGATAAAGGAGCCAAAATATGAAACAGAACAAGGAAAGCCTCTTCAAGAAATGGTACTGGGAAAACTTGTTGTCGCATACAAAAAATGAACTCAGACCCCTTTCTAATACCGTTGCACACAAGTCAAATCAAAATGGTTTAAAAACCTCAATATCAGATGGAATCTATAAGATACATTGAGGATAACAGACAGAACTCTTCATGACATTGAAGCTAGACACATCTTTAAGACTTTGCAGCAATTGGAAGCGAAGTTATACAAATGAGACTGCATTAAATTAAGAAGCGTTTGCCCCTCAAATGAGACAATAATCAGAATACAAAAACAACACACAGACTGGCGGAAACTATTTCCCCACAATTTATCTGATGAAGGCTTAATATTCAGGTATATAAAGCTCTTTTAATTATATTTAGGTGTTTATAGAAGAAAAAACATCCAACCCTTTTAGAAAATGGAATAGAGATGAACAGAAACTTCTTCAAAGAAATACGAATGGCCAAAAGGCACATAAAAATGCTCTCTATCACTAATCATCAGGGAAACATGAATTAAAACAACAAATGAGATATCACCTCACTCCAGAGAGACTGGCACCCATCAAAAAGGACAGCAGCACTCAGTGTCATATGGGTATGAGTGAAAAGGGACCCTCATTCACTGTGGGTGGAAAAGTCAACTGGTTCAGCTTTTTTTGAATACAACATGGACTGTCCTCAGAAAACTTGAAAATAAGGTACACACTCCTCAAAAAACGTGTATGGAAAAAACCTTGAGTTTCCATAGAACTGATTCTAGCAATTCTACTCCTTGGGATATAACCCAAGGGCCCAAAAAGCCATAATGCAGATGAGACATCTGAATTATTGTGTTTATTACAGCACTATTCATAATAGCCCAAATCTGGAAACAATCCAATGGCCTAAGAACAGATAGATAAAGAATCTATGGTACATATGTACAGTTATATATACTAGTTGGCTGTAAGAAAGATGAAGGCATGCAATTTTCTACTACATGAATGAATTTGGAGAGTATCATGCTGATAAAGTTGTCAGAGGGAGAGGGACAGACAGAAATCTTCCTCATATGTGGATATAAAGAAATGTAGTAGGGGAATAACAAATGTTATATATAACAAAGGCAGTAGAAACAATGAACAAGATAACTGATTTCCAGTGAGAAGATTGCCTCAGTGGGGATGGTGTTGGGAACACATTATGGAAGGGTAAAATACGTTATTGGTGGAGGCAAGTGGTCACTGAAGACTATACAGAAACTAAAAGATGTATAAAGTCCCTTGCATAAAGGCAGGCCGGTGGGCAGAAGGGAAAATCCAGTCATTTGGTTGGAAGGAAAAGGACACTGGTAAAAGGGTTCACGTTGAAATATTGTATGCTAGAAACTCAATCATGAATAATTTTGTACCCTTTTCATTCATGGTGACTCAATTAAAAACATTTTTTCTATTGGGAAATTCTGAACTTTCTACCTCTTCAATATGTTAGAAACTTTTATTTATTTATTTATTTATTTAATTTTTGTTCTTACGTCCTGGTTCAAACCACCATTATCACAGTAAGTAATGAAGGAATTGACATATTTATGTCATCCCAACAAATTTGTTTTCAAAAAAAAAGTCAGAGTGATCTTTACAGAGTTGAATCATGTCACAGCTTTTCTCAAAAGTATTTATGACTTCCTTACCTCTTACTGAGTAAAATAGAAAGCAATTACAATGATTTATAAGGACCTGATTTATCTGACTGCTTTTGTCTTTCTGACCTTATTTGCTGCTCATTTACCTTCAGTCACTATTAAATTTTTTTTTTAGGCCATCGTCTATGTCTTCCTTAGATTCTTTGCACTGATTCAACCCTGTCTCTAGTTCTTTTCCTTAAAATACTTGTCTGAATGTGTTTTTTTTTTCTTTGACTCACTTTCACTGAATCTGTACAGGATTATCTTATTAAAAAACTTCTTGATTTGCTAGCGATATAGCTCAGTAGTCCAGCATACCTTACAAGCTTGTGAGCCTGATTTTGATCTCTGCACCACACACACACACACACACACACACACACACACACACAAACGCACATGCACACACACAAACATACACACATACACACTCACAATCAGATGGTCACATGCACAAACAAAATAAAAATTACTCGTATAACCTTCTTCTATCTCTAATTGTCTTTCTCATCTGTTTACCACCTGCTATATAAAATCAAAATATTTAAAGTTAACAGTATTCAATATTTTTAATTTGCCTATGTGACATTTTATATGCTCCTATGAATAATTTATTTAGTTGATATATTTTCCATTAAAATGTAAACTGTGCTACTTACTGGCAAATGGCATTCAATAAATAATAGCTAAATGGGTGGATGAATAAATAAATGAAAGATCAGTCTGAAGAATTATATTATGTAGAAAAGAAAGAAAATAAGTCCAACAGAGAAGCTTGAGTTAATTTATATTTGTAATTTTGGATAAGAGATTTAAATGCTGTGGAAAGAAGCAATCCTTTTCTTAATTTTTTTCTTTATTTTTTGGGTTTTGATCCCCACTTGCTGTGTTCAGAGCCTAGTTCTGTCTCTCATCTAAGGGATCAACCCTGGTGTGATTCAGGGGACAAGATGGAATGCTGAGATCAAGTCAGAGACTTCGGTCCTACAAAAACAGGATGTGAATGCTATTCGAGTCTCACAGAGGAATCAAAAGAGCTATAATTGGAATATCACATTTCACTCAAGTGAGAGAAGGAATCAAGAGTTCCAACCTCTGTCAACAATCGAGAATCAGGAACACTGTCTCATTTGCCAAGGCATCGAAATCAGATGCGCCGGACACGTAATGCGATTTGGGGACGACTGCTGGACTAGAGCTGTTACTGACTGGACTCCACAGGACATCAAAAGAATGCCTGGCCGTCCACCTATGAGATGAGTCAGACTTTTTTGTCAAGACCCTGAATGAATGGTTTTCGGCTCTTCATGTTCCTGGGGTGAGCAGAAGCCATTGGGCCACACTCCCACGTGACAGGGATGAATGGATATGTTACTGGCACCCGCTCGAGCAAATTGATGAGCAAAGGGACGACAAGTGATTACTGTTAATGATTCTCTCCAGGCTTGTTAGTAGTTGCTTAATGTTACTTTTGATACCCCTTCTTTTGGGTACAGATTTGTCAGTAAATGTAGAATTCTTATGCTATCTTATGTTAAATCATGATCTATTCTCCATCTCTATCTTATACTACCTTTCTCAGTTTGAAATTTATTTTGCCTGATATATGAATAGCTGTAATGCTGAGCTTGAATTGCTTTACCTTTTGAAGACAAACTGGACTCACTCTAGAAGTAAACCCCAAGGTGATCTCAAAACAAAATGCATAGAAAAAAATAGAGGCAAAAACCAAAACCAAAACAAAACAAAAACCATCACCTAATTGCTACATAAAAAGCAGATAACAGTGTTACAGCTCATTTAGAAATTGCCTAACAGGTTTCCAGATTGCTACTGGAAAGTCTACCTTCCCCTCCAAAAGAATAAAAAAGCAGATAACAAACAACAACATGCAGTGGTAGAAGATACCTTAAAATCTATGTAGAAAAATGGCAGAAAGTTTCCTTCTGTCAATAGTCTAAATGTCAATGGACTGAGCTCACCATTCCTAAGGCACAGAGTAGCCAGATGAATCAGGAAACAAATCTCAACCTGCTGCTCGCAGAAAACACAATTGATCACCAATGATAAACAAAGATTTAAAGTATAACGCAACCCCTGCATACAAAAAATGTGTTTGGCCTATTCCACTATCTTTCTGGACCTAAACATTTTTTTTTGTTTTTTTTTTTTTTTGAGCACACCCGGCAATGCACAGGGATTACTCCTGGCTTTGCACTCAGGAATCACTCCTGGTAGTGCTCAGGGGGATCATATGGGATGCTCGGAAATGAACCCAGGTCGGCCTCGTGCAAGGAAAATGCCCTACATACTATCGTTCCAGCCCCACTAGACCTGAACTTTTAATGTTAATGAAGACCCTTGTTTCTTTTTTTCTTTTTCTTATGCTTTACATTCTATATCTAAGAAGTCAGTTAATGCCTAATTTAAAGTTCTGAAGATTTAGTCCAACATTTTCCTCTAGTCACTTAAAATTTTAGTGCTTATATTTATCTGACATCAATTAAAGTTGGCATTTATATATATTGTTACCTAGGAGTCTAAAATTTTACCCAGTTGTATGTGGAGATCCAGTTGCTGCAGCATTTTTTGTTGAAATTATTATTTTTTTTCCTCATCACTTGTTTTGGCATCTATGTTAAAAATCAATTGACTGGTATTTTATTTTATATTCCACAGATGAGTGCAATCTTTCTATATCTGTCTCTCTCTTTCTGATTCATTTCACTTAGCATGATACTTTCCATGTTGATCCACTTACATGCATATTTCATGACTTCATCTTTTCTAACAGCAGCATAGTGTTCCATTGTGTATGTAGATATATCAAAGTTTTTTTAACCAGTCATCCGTTCTCAGGCACTCGGGTTTTTTCCAGATTCTGGCTATTGTAAACAGTGCTGCAATGAACATTCGAGTGCAGATGTCATTTCAACTGTACTTTTTTGCCTCTCTGAGATATATTCCCAGCAGTGTTATTGTTAGGTCAAATGGGAGCTCAATTTCTAATTTTTTGAGAAGCGACCATACTGTTAACAGAATAGGAGACTAACAGCCAAGAATAGTAGAGAAAAGTACCAGGAGGTTGGCTCCAAGGCTTGGATGCTGGCCCCACATGCTGGAGGAAGGGGAAGCTCACATAGAGAAGGGAACACCAGGTAACATGTGGTTTGAGGACCCGCACGGGATGGGAGATGCACTCTGAAAATAGAATAGAATATAGACCAAACACGATGGCCACACAGTGCCTTTGTCGCAAACCACAACACCCAAAAGGAGAGAGAGAGAACAAGGGGGAATGCCCTGCCACCAAGGTGAGGTGGGGTGGGGGGGGGATGTGGTGGGAGGGTAGGAGGGATACTGGGAACATTGGGGGAGGGGACTGGGCACTGGTGGAGGGATATAAACAAAATGCAAACATGAAAGTTCACAAGTTTGTAACTGTAACTCATAGTGATTCACTAATAAAAAAAATAAATAAAAAAAAATTAATTGAATGGGCTGGAGTGATAGTCCAGTGGGTAGGGCAGTTGCCTTGCATGCGGCCGACCCGGGTTCGATTCCCAGCAATCTATATGGTTCCCCGGGGCACTGCCAGGAGTAATTCCTGAGTGCAGAGCCAGGAGTAACACCTGTGCATTGCTAACCCAATAAAAAAAAATCAATTGACTAAAATGTGAACGTTTTATCTGGAGTGTCAATTCTATTCCATTATGAATGGTTTGTATTACAGTCGTGATAGCCATGCTTTTTTTGGCAGTGCATCCTAAGTGGACTAAGGGAACCCAGGGACCAATCCGGCTATTCTTGGCCAACTGAACTAGCAGTACAATGTAAGGGCTGCAGATAAAGGGCAATTTGGAAACACTGCTCCAGGGAACCACCACTGCCACCTTACCATTGTGTGGAGGACACCAGGGCCACACTAGGATCTGCTTGGGGTTCTCCAACACTGCACCCAATAAACCTTTGGGGGTACCGAGGACTCAACTGGGTTGAGTATATGACTTGCACGGTCTCCCTTATTCTGTCTCTCTTGGCCCAATTAATTTCTTAGCAGATGATTTTTAAATCAGGACTTGTGAGTCTTTTAACTTTGGTCTTTGTAAGATTATTTTGGCTACTTGACCACTGACCACTGACTTCCATATAAAATTTTATATAAGCCTGTTATGTTCTGTGAAAAACAGCTGAAATTTTGATAATGATTTTGTTAAATTTGTGCAATAGATTGGGAGTATTGCAGTGCTAATACTGTTAATTTTCTGACTCATAAGCATGAAATATCTTTCAGTTTATTTGCTCTTTAATTTCCTTGAAAATCATGTCTCGGTTTTTATTGTCAAGCCTAGCACTTCTGTTAATTTTTTATTTCTAGATGCTTTATTTGCTACTATTATAAATGGGCTTGTTGCTTAATTTCATTTCAGTTTATTGCTTGTAGATTGAAATATCAATTGATTTCACATTTTGTGCACGTATGCTGAATTATTAGCTCTAATACTTTCATAGCAGATTATTTAGTATTTTCTCTATACAAAATCATTCAGTTTACAAAGAAATAGTTTAGTACATGTTCCCAATATTTTTTTTATTCCTAATTGTTTTGACTAGAATAGTCAACATATGGTTGATAAAAGTTGATAAAAGAAAGTGCAGGCATTCTTTCTGATTTTAGGGAAGAACATTAAGGTTTTCTTTGTTATCTACTCCTGGACTCAAGAAGAACATGTTTTTAAAGATCTCTTTTATTGAGAGGGTATATTACACTGGTTTATATATATGTTAAACCAAATTTATGTTCTTAAAACTCAAATTCATAAGTGAAAGTTAAATGAGATAGAATATTGATGATCTTAAATTATCTTCCCCCATACTACCAATTACAAAATTATAATAAAACATCACATTTATTATTGCATTCAATGTTGTTTTATTTGGTTGAATATGATTTATTTGTATTTTTGTGTTTTTTGTTTGTAAAAGCTATAAGTCTGTTACATATAATAACCTTAAAACCTTTATTAATTTTTTTTTATTTTATTTTTATTTATTTATTTATTTATTTTTAATTAGTGAATCACTGTGAGGGCACAGTTACAGATTTACACATTCTCATGCTTGTTTCTCCCTCATACAAGGTTCGAGAACCCATCCCCCACCAGTGTCCATTCTCCACCACCAATGAACCCAGAGTCCCTCCCACCCTCCAGATCCCACCCACTCCACCCCACCCCGCTCTGTGGCAGGGTATTCTATTTTGTTCTCTGTCTTCTTTTGGGTGTTGTGGTTTGCAATAGGGGTATTGAGTGGCCATCATGTTCAGTCTCTAGTCTACTTTCAGCACCATCTCCTTTCCCGAGAGGACTCTCCATCCACATTTTACTTGGTGTTCCCTTCTCTATCTGAGCTACCTTTCCCTCCAGCAGTGAGGCCAGCTTCCAAGCCATGGATCCAACCTCCTGGTACTTATTTCTACTATTCCTGGGTGTTAGTCTCCTACTCTGTTATTTTATATTCCACAGCTGAGTGAAATCTTTCTATGTCTGTCTATCTCTTTCTAACTCATTTCATCTAGCATGATACTTTCCATGTTGATCCACTTATATGCAAATTTCATGACTTCATCTTTTCTAACAGGTGCATAGTATTCCATTGTATAGATGTACCAAAGTTTCTTCAACCAGTCATCTGTTCTAGGGCACTCGGGTTTTTTCCAGATTCTGGCTATTGTAAACAGTGCTGTGATGAACATATAAGTGCAGATGTCATTTCGACTATACTTTTTTGCTTCTCCAGGATATATTCCCAGCAGTGGTATTGCTGGGTCAAATGAGAGCTTAGTTTCTAATTTTTTTAATCTTTAATAATTTACTTTGTAAATATAAAGTATACAAACCAAGAACCCCTCACTCTTGAGCAGGGGCGTGCATTTTGTAGAACCAATATTTCTCAAAGTACATTTAAGTAAAAATGCCTTATAATTTCTTTTTTTTAATGAGTGAATCACCATGAGTTACAGTTACAAACTTATGAACTTTCATGTTTGCATTTTGTTTATATTCCTCCATCAGTGCCCAGTCCCCTCCCTCAATGTTCCCAGTATCCCTCCCACCCTCCTACCACATCCCCCCCACCCTCCCCACCTCCCACCCCACCTCCCACCCCACTCCACCTCTGTGGCAGGGCATTCCCTTTTGTTCTCTCCTTTTGGGTGTTGTGGTTTGCAACAGAGGCACTGTGTGGCCATCGTGTTTAGTCTGTATTCTATTTTAAGCGCGCATCTCCCATCCCATGCGGGTCCTCAAACCACACGTTACCTGGTGTTCCCTTCTCTATGCCAGCTGCCCCTTCCTCCAGAGTGTGGGGCCAGCATCCAAGACTTGGAGGCAACCTTCTGGTACTTATCTCTACTATTCTTGGGTGTTAGTCTCCTATTCTATTATTTTATTTTATATTCCACAGATGAGTACAATCTTTCTATGTCTGTCTCTCTCTTTTTGACTAATTTTACTTAGCATGATACTTTCCATGTTAATCTACTTATATGAAAATTTCATGACTTCATATTTTCTGACAGCACCATAGTATTCCATTGTGTAGATGTACCTAAGTTTCTTTAACCAGTCATCTGTTCTTGGGCACTCGGGTTTTTTCCAGATTCTGGCTATTATAAACAGTGCTGCGATGAACATTCGGGTGTAGATGTCATTTAGACTGTACATTTTTGCCCTTCCAGGATATATTCCCAGCAGTGGTATTGCTGGGTCAAATGGGAGCTCAATTTCTAATTTTTTGAGAAGCGTCCATATTGTTTTCCAAAAGGGCTGAACCAGTCGGCATTCCAACCAGCAGTGTAGAAGGGTCCCTTTCTCCCCACATCCTCTCCAACAGCAGTTGCTTTTTTTCTTTTGGATGTGTGCCAGTCTCTGTGGTATGAGGTGGTATCTCATGTTTGTTTTGATCTGCATCTCTCTGATGATTAGTGATGAAGAGCATTTTTTCATGTGCCTTTTTGCCATTCATATTTCTTCCTTGAGAAAAAAAATTTCTGTTCATTTACATCCCCCATTTGTTGATGGGGTTGTGAGATTTCTTAATTTCTAATTTTTTGAGAAGTGTCCATATTGTTTTCCAAAAGGGCTGAACCAGTCGGCATTCACACCAGTAATGTAGAAGGGTCCCTTTCTCCCCACATCTTCTCCAACAGCATTTGCTTTTGTTCTTTTGGATGTGTGCCAGTCTCTGTGGTGTGAGGTGGTATCTCATGGTTGTTTTGATCTGCATCTCCCTGATGATTAGTGATGCAGAGCTTTTTTTCATGTGCCTTTTGACCATTTGTATCTCTTCCTTGGGAAAGTTTCTGTTCATTTATTCACCCCATTTTCTGATGGGGTTGGATGTTTTCTTCTTGTAGAATTCAATCAGTGCCTTATATACCCTTGATATCAACCCCTTACTGGATGGATATTGGGTGAATATCCTTTCCCATTCTGTAGATTGTCTTTGTTCCATGGTCACTGTATCTTTTGTGGTGCAGAAGCTTCTTAGTTTAATATAGTCCCATTTGTTTATCTCTGTTTCCATTTGGTTGATCAGTTGCATGTCATCTTTGAAGATACCTTTATTAAAATTTTTGTTTTGAGGGCTAGTACAGGAGATAAAGCACTTGCCTTGCATGTAGCTGCTGTCATACACTGTTGTTCAAATTCCCAGAACTGTCAGGAGTCACTCCTGAGCACACAGCCCGGAACAGACCCTGATCACCATTGAGTATAGCTTAATACCCCAAAGCCTACCAAGGTCCGTCAAGTAAAAAATAAAGAAAACAAACAAGCAAAAAAGAAATAATTTCAGACTTGATAAAAAAAACGATGTATACTCAAATAATTATAACCAATCCCTCAGAATTGAGCATAGTATTCTGTCATCCCCTTAGGGCTGGAGCGACAGCACAGCGGGTACGGCATTTGCCTTGCACGCGGCCTACCCGGGTTCGATTCCCAGCATCCCATATGGTCCCCTGAGCACCGCCAGGGGTAATTCCTGAGTGCAGAGCCAGGATTAACCCCTGTGTATTGCCAGGTGTGACCCAAAAAGCAAAAAAAAAAAAAAAAATCTATCATCCCCTATCCTTTTTAAAAATTTTATTTTATTGAATCACTGTGAGATAGTTACAAGCTTTCATATTTGGGTTACAATTTCACAATGATCAAACACCCACTCCTCCACCAGGTCACATTCCCCACATCAATATTCCGGGTATACCCCCCTTTCCCACTCTCCCCCTGCCTCCATGGCAGACAATATTCCCCATAATCTCTCTCTACTTTTGGGCATTATAGCTTGCAACACAGACACTGAGAGCTTATCATGTTTGTTCCATTATCTATTTTCGGCATGCATCTCCCATCCCAGCTGGTTCCTGCAGCCATCATTTTCTTAGTGATCCCTCTCCATTCCATCTGCCTTCTCCCCTCAACTCATGAAGCAGTCTTCCAGCTATGGGGCAATCCTCCTGTCTCTTGTATCTACATTCCTTGGGAGTCAGCCTTATATGATGTTATTTTATACTCCACAAATTAATGCAGTCCTTCTATGTCTGTCCCTCTCCTTCTGACTCATTTTACTTAGCACGATACTCTCCATGTCTATCCATTTGTAAGCAAATTTCATGACTTCATCTCTCCTAACAGCTGCATAGTATTCCATTATGTGGATGTACCAAAGTTTCTTTAATCTGTCATCTGTTTTAGGGCAATTGGGTTGTTTCCAGATTTTGGCTATTGTGAACAATGCTGCAATGAATATATAGGTACAGATTTCATTTTTACTGTGCTTTTTTCATCCTTGGGATATATTCCCAGAAGTGGTATTGCAGGGTCATATGGAAGCTCAATTTCTAGTTCTTGAATGAGTGTCCATATTGTTTTCCAGAACATTGGTGTTCTGGAAATATTCCAGAACATTGGCTGGACCAATCGACATTCCCACCAACAGTGAAAGAGAATCCATTTTTCCCACATCCATGCCAACACTGGTTGCTTTTGTTCTTTTGAATGTGTGCCAGTCTCTGTGGTGTGAGATGATATCTCATTGTTGTTTTGATTTGCATCTCTGATGACTAGTGATGTGGAGCATTTTTTCATGTGCCTTTTGGCAATTTGTATTTCTTTTTTGAGAAAATTTCTGTTTATTTCTTCTCCCCATTTTTTGATGGGGTTGGAGGTTTTTTTCTTATACAATTCTACTAGTGTCTTGTATATCCTGGATATTAATCCCTTATCAGATGGATATTGGGTAAATATTCTTTGTCATTCTGTGGGCTCTTTCTGTGTTTTGGTCACTGTCTCTTTTGAAGTGCAGAAGCTTCTTAGTTTGATGTAGTCCCATTTGTTTATGTTTGCTTCCACTTGCATGGTCAATGCTATTTCATCCTTAAAGATGCTTTTAGCTTCAGTGTCATGGAGAGTTCTGCCTACATTTTCTTCTATGTACCTTATAGATTCATGTCTGATATTGTGGTCTTTAATCCACTTTGATCTGACTTTTGTGCCAGGCATTAGACCAAGATCAGAGTTCATTGTTTTGCAGGTAGCTATCTAGTTTTCCCAGCACAATTTGTTGAAGAGGCTTTCCTTGTTCCACTTTACATTTCTTGCTCCTTTTCAAAGATTAAGTGTCCATATATTTGGGGGTCTATGATAGGATATCATCCCCTTTCTTATGGGCAAGTTGTAGGTTTTTTTTTTAATGTAGGAGTACTGCTGTTTATTCAGCCATTGATTAAGCTGATTGAATTGGACATAAACTCCATATTTATTTATTTGAATATCGGTGAGATAGACCATTACAAAGCTGTTCATAATTGGATTTTAGTCATACAATGATTCAGCACCCATCCCTTTGCCAGTGTACATTTCCCTCCACCAATGTCCCCTGTTTCCCTACCACTGTCCCCCAAAACCCCACCTCCCACCCCCAGCCTTCCTTCATGGAAGCACTTTCCTTCTAGACAAGTTATTTTGTAAAATGAATATCAGTTAGGATTTGGCTAATCAACCTGATACTAGATTCAGGCTTTTATTAAAAAAAAATATTAACCCCCTCCCCCACTTCAAACTACTCTTGGAATTTCTGCTGTTGTTGAAATTGCAATAACTAGAAGCTGCACAATCACTCATCCTCTTGTTGGGGTGATGTTAGCTGGGATCATACGTCAGGTTGTGCTGTTTACACATCTCACTTTGGAACTCACTGAGAATTGCACTTCTTTAATGGCAATACTCACACACATACTCTCTGGGGCGCACACTTTTAGGAGAACTGAAAGCGATGGTTGTGTTTCTTGCTGGAGGTACCTGTGACTTTCATGCATATATGTGCCAGAGATCACACTTTCTGACCAAGATACTCATACATAGTTGTACCTGTGGTGCTTACTAGGCCTGGGCTCCTTTTTGTGGTACTTACCCACACCTGGTGGTGATATGATGGTTGAATCAAGGATGTCAGACACCAAAGAGCCAGGCTCCAGGAAAACCGTCAGATTTATGCGGGGCAAATAAGGACACCAAGGATTTCTTTTTAATGTTTTTAGTTGCTATAATATATTCTCTCTTTTTTATCATTACAAAGCTGTTCATAATTAGGTTTCACTCATTCAGTGTTCCAACACACATCCTTCCACCAGTGTACATTTCCCAGCACCAATGTCCCCAGTTTCCCTTCCACCACTGCCCACCCCCACCCCTCTCTAGCCTGCCTCTATGTATGGCACATACTTTTTCCTCTCTCTCTCTCTCTCTCTCTCTCTCTCTCTCTCTCTCTCTGTGCCTCCTCCACCCAGAACCCCCATTTTCCAGTAGCTTGTCAGTCACACCCAGAAACTGTCCCTGATACCATGTAATCCCATCAGTGGCCAAGATCCAGAGAATATATAAAAAAAGCTCCTGGAAGTGCGCAGCCGAGCAATCTCTTATAGTCTAGCCCATTGATGTCCCTAAAGCAGCACACAGGTGTTTGGTTTTAACATATGTGCTTTTTTCAATTGATATACATTCTTCACCCCTCTCAGAGAGCCCAGCAAGCTACCAAGAGTATCCCACCCACATGGGAGAGCCTGGTAAGCTCCCAGTAGCGTATTCAACATGCCAAATACAGTAACAATAACAGGTTTCATTCCCTTGACCCTGAAAGAGTCTCCAATCATTGGGAAATACAAGTAAGAAGAGGCTGCTAAAGTCTCAGAACTAGAACGAATGGAGATGTTAGTGATGCCCACCCAAGCAATTTGATGAACAATGGGATGACAGTGATACAGTGATACCACAAATGAATACAGTCATTCTATATCTGTCCATTTCTTTCTGACTCATTTCACTCAGCATGATACTCTCCAAATCCATTCATTTATAGGCAAATTTCATGACTTCATTTTTCATACCAGCTGAGTAATATTCCATTGTGTGGATGTGGGTGTGACTGTTAAGCTAGTGGAAAATGAGGGATCTAGTGGAGGAGGCCCAGTCCCGATGCAAGCAGGCTTGGAGATGTCTGTCTTGGGTCCCCCATGTTTGGGTTCCTCTGCCGGTTCCTTCGTGCATGAGACTCATCTGGGCATGTGGAGAGTGGTCTTGAGTATGGCTGCAGCTGGGTTCTGGAGGTTTTTGGTTGCTGGGGCTCGGCTTGAGGGCCCAGAGAAGAAAGCCTGGGATGGGGGCAGGAGATTGAAAAGGAAGTGAAATACTGGCTGTTAAATATGCAAATTCAAACTCAGGAACTACTGCTGCTGATTTTCACCTTGTATTAATTTAAATGTTGGGAGAAAGTTGATACTAGGAGGAAGTTTCTTACACCAAGCGACATTTCTCATTCTGAAATCCTGACTTCTCTATCTATCTTAATATTTAAATTCCAGTTCTGAGTCAATCTCTTCCTGTTAAAAAGAATGGAAGATGAAATGCTCTGTTTCTTCTCTCTCTTTTATCCTTCACATCTAATGTTTCAGAATTCCTATGATTTTTGCTTCTGAAATAGCTATTCAACTAGTCTACCTCTTTCATCTCCATCACCACCATACTCAACCAATTCATTGTGATATCTGACACACACTAGTCTCTCAAAGGATGTCTCTGCATCATTGTCCATATCCAATAGAAAAAAGTTTTTTCTTCCAAATGTAAGAAGATGGAAGCTTACAGGCCAGAGAGATAGTATAAAGGTTAACACACAGTTTTTCTTGTGGCTGACACCAGTTTGATCACTGGCACCACATATGGTTGCCCAAGCACTACCAGGAATCATTCCCTATCATGGAATCAGAAGTAAGCCCTGAACACAGTCATATGTGGCCCAATATCCCTCACCCTCTAAAAAAATTACTTATAGCAACCTTATATATTAGGATGTTTATATATAGCCATACATATACATATGTATGTATGTATGTATGTATGTATGTATGTATGTATGTATCACTGTATCACAGTCACTGTCATCACTGTCATCCTGTTGTTCATCGATTTGCTTGAGCGGGCACCGGTAACGTCTCCATTAGTCCCTGTCATGTGTTAGCGTAGCCTGATGGCATATTGGGGGCTCTTTCAGGGTCAGGGGAATGAGGACCGTTATTGTTACTGTTTTTGGCATATAGAGTACGCCACAGGTAGCTTATCCTATCCTCGTCAGGTAGGATATATATATATGTATATGTATATATATTATATACATGGATATGGTTGTGCCATCATCCAAAATAAAACATTTTCCTAAGATATACCTTGATCTTAGAAAAATAATCTAAATACTTTATCCTTAATGACAAAGTTCCAACTTGCCTCTACAACATGATCTCTTTCTCCGTCAAAGAGATTATGTTGAAGAGGTAAGTAGGAACTTTGTGAACCTGAGACAATATTTAAGTAATGCCCAGCTAAGCCCAAGATTTGGTGGTATTTGTTTGCTGATTTCCTTACTTTTCTGGGGTTCCTTTACTTATTTTTAAGGAGTTTCTCCTTGTTTTTCTTATTCCAGTTATGTCTCATTAACATATTTTTTAATACTCTGATCTACTCAGAACACTACTGTTCTTTTTCACGCCTTGTGACTTTCCCCAAGATTTTTTACTATTTGAAATTTTATATTTATTAGTTATTCTGATTTTTCTCCAGTTTATATTAGTTTATAAACTCAGAGGAAGTTACTGGAAGTTACTATGCTTATATAATTTATAGAAAACAAAATAAGATTTTTTAGCATAGTGCATTGCATGTAATAATTATTCAGAATATTTACTGAGCAAAATGAATATACAATAAATGAGTGAGTGGTGAAATATTAAATTTTTTCAATTATTTCAAGAGAGTCTCTTGCCCACACACTTGGCTGTCTTCCCCGGGGCCCCTCGGAGGGGATGGGCTCCAGCTTCCCTCCCCACCCCGAGCAGAGCTCCGGGTGGCCGAAGACCACTGGAACCTAGCTACAGCCATGCTTGAGGCCCCTCTCCACATGTTCGGACAGGCCTCACGCATGAAGGTACCAGCAGAGGAACCCAGGTGTGTGTAATTCCATCAACGGTCAGCACCCAGAGACTTAAAAGCAAACTCCCAGAAGATTTCTTGTAGCCTACTTCTCCCTCTGAGAGTAACTGGCAAGCTTCTGAGAGTTTCCTGCCCACATGGGACAGCCTTGCAAGCTTCCCATAGTGTATTCATATGCTAAATCCAGTAACAAGTTGGATTTCATTTCCCTGACCCTGAAAGAGCCTCCAGTGTGACATCGTTGAGAGGGCTGAGCCAAGAGAGACTTCTAAGATCTCAGGGAAAGGACAAATGGAGAGGTTACTGAGCCAGCTAGAGAAATCGACGATTAACAGGGTTTTCGTGATTTGTGATCATGATTTCAATTATTTAAATATTCAATTTCAGTTATTTAAATATTCAAGAATATTCAAAATATTTAAGTAATTGAAAAAAATTCAGGTTTGTTTCAATTGAGGAAACATTGCTTTACAACATTTAAAATATATCTTTAATATTTTATTTTTATGAGTTGAGAATCATGAGGGCTGGATCGATAGCACAGTGGGCAGGGCATTTGCCTTGCACGTGGCTGACCAGGGTTCGAGTCCTCAGCTCCTTTTGGAGATCCCGGCAAGCGAGTATCTCGCCCACGTGGCAGAGCAAACTACCTGTAGCATATTCGATATTCCAAAAACAAGTCTCAGAATGGAGATGTTACTGGTGCCCGCTCGAAAAATCCATGAGCAACGGAATGACAGTGACAGTGATACAGTGATACAATGAGAATCACGAAGTTTAAGCAGGATGTTTTGTTATCTAAGAAATAATGAGGGAAACCAGTTTATTTATTTATATTTTTTGCTACCAAGGTTTTATTTGTTTGTTTATTTATTTTAATTTTAATTTTAAATTTTTTATTTTTTTGAATTTATTTATTTTTTTAAAAAAATTAATTTTTTTATTGAATCACCATGTGGAAAGTCACAACGTTCTCAGGTTTATGTCTCAGTTATACAATACTCTTTGAGTATTGTACAACCATCCCTTCACCCGTGCCCATATTCCACCACCAAAGACCCCAGTATACCTCCCACCCCCCGTCCCCCACCCCCATCCCTGCCTGCTTAGTTTATAAATCTCACTTCATTTTCACTTTACCTTGATTACATTCCATATTTAAACACAACGTTCAGTATTGTTGGAGTTTTCCCCCAAGAAAGGCAGCCCTACTGCCAATGCAGCATTTGATAATTAGTTTTCTATTGCTGAGACTGCAAAGATATGAAGTCCCATTGTTTCAAGTACATAGAATTTTTCCCCCCTCCTTCCCGCGCCACCAAGTTCATGCCTGCTTAATGAATAGTCCTCATATTATGGCTGACACCATGCCGCCCGATGAGAAAAAAGGATATTTCCAGTCCTTGGCTGGCGTGGGGCTATGGCTTAGTTCAGTCTAGAGACATGGTTGCAAGTAGTTTCTGGAACTGGAAGTAGTCTAGTTAGGCTCCGGATTCTGGTTGATCAGCAGCATCGCGGCCACACAAAAGTGTGGCCACCCGGGTCGAGTCTCGGCAGAGCATGCGCTGGTATCGGTCCGAGACTTCCCAAGTGTCCTGCTGTTCCAAGTATATAGTTTTTTTTTTTTCCCCTCCCATTCCTGCACCTCTAAGTTCGTGCCTGCTTAATAGACTTCATTATATGGTGGACACCACACCACGTTTCTCCCAGAAAAGGGAAAAGAACCGAGAAAGAGGATATTTCCTCACCTCGGCCGGTGTGGGGCTTTGGCTTAGTTCACAGTCTAAAGAAATAGCTGCTACTTTGATTACCTTCAATATTTCAACAAAAAACTCAGTACTATTGTTTGGAGTTTCCCACCACAGTTAGACCTGCTAAAAAGGAACCTTTTCACGTTGCTGACAATCAAGAGATATTAGGTCGCGTGGCTGCTATGGCAGCCATGTGGTTTTGGATTTCTATATGAAGTCCAGGGAAAATTCTTTTGGTAATTGCATCACTGCAATCTTTTACTTCCCTTTCGTGGTGCTCACATGATGGAGGACCTGGAGAGAAGAACCGTGCCCTGCTGACGGTGCATGGGCCAGTAGCTCTGATCACACAGTTTGGAGGCATTTTGGGGGCGCTGCTCGTGTCCAAAGTAGTTCAGTTGCCTCCGGGGTCGAGCTCGCGCAGCGGCAAAAAGGCAGAAACCAGTTTAAAAGCATGAAATTTGGTCCAAAGTAATTTTTAATCAAATATTAACTGTCGTAACATGTTTCATTTTGGCAGAAAATGAAAAAAAGAGTGAGGGTGGGGCTGGAGAGATAGCACAGCGGGTAGGGCGTTTGCCTTGCACGCGGCCGACCCGGGTTCAAATCCCAGCATCCCATATGGTCCCCTGAGCACCACCAGGGGTGATTCCTGAGTGCATGAGCCAGGAGTGACCCCTGTGCATCGCCGGGTGTGACCCAAAAAGCAAAAAAAGAAAAAAAGAAAAAAAGAGTGAGGGTTTATAATTAAATTAATATCAAAATTTGTTTTTTATTAGAATTTGAGGTTAGAAAATTATATTTAAAATTAGAATAAAAAAGAAACCTAATAAATGGTATATGAAAACACACATAATGAACAAAATTCCAAAATTTAAAATCTTCTGTTAATAAAGAAAGACAGAATTGGGCAATTTCTGCTCCTCTCTAAATCTGTCATCTGTTACAGAAAGCATGTTTGCTAAGACTTTTCAGGGCTTATGTAAAGGATTAGGTGATATAGCAAAGTGTTTATTGTGTTTATCTTAGAAGGAGTGATTTTTAGGATATTATAAATTATCTTTAGGGAGGAAGTCAGAGATCTGTGTGCCACTGGCATATAATAGAAAAGATTGTTGTGTATAGTAGGGAAAGTATTTCTTTACTATAGCTTAAGCTTAAGCTTTAGAGTTGGAATATAGATCAAAAGCTCAATTTATAAAACCACATAATGACTGCAGTACAAAATAATTGAAATTTTAACACAAGGTAAGCTATTTTAGAAGAGAAACAAGGAATATTTGATTTTCAATAAATGTGAAGCATATAGAACATACAGAAACTGTTCAAGAAAAGTGTAAATTCCTTATACTTCATAGGTCAAAAATTATGTTTTATATTTTTTGGTGTTTCCTTATACAGTGATATGAAGAGCAAAACATACTGGAATTCAGAGACTTATTTACTGCGTACTAATTAATAATTCATTAGTCCGTTCATCATATCATATAGGTTCACACAATTTTAATTAAACTACTTTTAGAACACTTGAATTAACAATACCACAATGAATGTCAAGGAAATGAATAACTCACTTATGAGCTAGAGAAAGGTAAGAAGCCCAATATTACAATTTCTTCAGCATAATGATTTTTTTCTTTGTTGGTATTATCGAAAGACTGAGTGTTAGGGGTTGCATGTTAATGATTGGGAAATATAGTTCAGCAATACAGTGCTGCTTCGTCAAGGAGAACAGACCTATACTTAAGTAAGCCTGCAACCATTATGCAGCCATGGGGGTTGAAGGTCAGAGGTCTGAAGAGATTTTTAAGAGAAAATAATAACAATTTAAAGAGATATTCAGGCCAGAGTAGAAAGATCAACATGTAAGATCAGGTCAGAAGACTGAAATATTTCTATACAAGTTCTTAAGCATGGGGGAATTATACATTTGAATGAAGAAGAGGAAATAAATAGAATTTCAAAAAGAATTTAAAAGAATTATTTTTCTTTTCTTTTCTTTTTTTTTCCCCATCAGTGCTCAGGGTACTGTGCAGTACTGGAAATCAAACCTGGTGCTCCTGGAATGCACAGTATGTGCTTAGCTCATTGAATTTTCTCTCAGGCCTTTAAAAGATCTCTTTTTTTTTTTTTTAAAGTGAACTGACTTACAAGGAAGGTTTTTTTTCTTTTTATGGAATCATCATGAGATACAGTTACAAAGCTTTCATGACTGAGTTTTAGTTATAAAATGACTGAACACCCATCCCCCAGTGTACATTGTACGGCCACCAATGTCCCCAGTATCCCTCCTGCCACATCCCCCAACCCGACCCTATCACCTGTCTCTATGGCAGAAAATTTCCTTACTCCATCTCTACTTTTGAGCATTATGGTTTGCAATTATGGCTTGAAAAAGACATCATGTTTGGTCCTTTATCTACTTTCAGCACACATCTCCCTTCCTGAGCAATCCCTCCAACCATCATTGACTTAGTGGTCCCTTCTCTATCCCAGCTGCCTTCTGCCCCGGCACATAAGGCAGGTTTCCAACCATGAACTAATCCACCTGGCCCTTGTCTCTACAGTTCTTGGGTGTCAGTCTCATACCATGTTATTTTATATCCCGCAAATGAGTGCAGTCATTCTATATCTGAACCTCTCTTTCTGACTCATTTCACTTAGCATGATACTCTCCATGGCCATCCACATGTAGGCAAATTTAATGACTTCAAATTTTCTAACAGCTGCATAGTATTGCATTGTGTAGATGTACCAAAGTTTCTTTAACCAGTCGTCTGTTCTCGAGCACTTCCAAATTCTGGCTGTGTACTATTGTTAATAGTACTGCAATGAACATACAGATGCAGATATCATTTCTACTTAGCTTTTGTGCACCCCTCATATGTAGTCCCAGAAGTGGTATTACTGGATCATATGGAAGTTCAATTTCTAGTGTTTTGAGGAATGCCCATATTGTTTTCCAAAAAGGCTGGACCAGTTAAGGCATTCCCATCAACAATGAAGGAGTCCCTTTCTCCCCACATCCACGCCAGCACTGGTTGTTCTTGTTCTTTTTGATGACTTAAAAGGAAGTTTTAAAAGTTCAAAGTGATTATTCCAAATGATGTTTATATACAGTTTTAAACATGCATTGATATAATTTTAGTACTGTTTATGCTTTATGTGTAAAAAGTTACTGCAACAGCACCAGAGTGAAATAACTTATTATTGTCATAGGTACCTTCTAATCAACCCAGTGTGCCTCTCCCCTTTTCTCCCTTTCGTCTCAAATACATAACTTCTGTTCTACTGTGGGATTCCACTATCCATTCCCTTGCTTTTATTTATATATAACACATATGTGAGATCATCTGACATTTGTCCTTCTTTTGACTTATTTTGCCAAACATGACACACTATTGTTCATTCCAAATTACAGCAAAAAGACACAACTTAATCTTAACTTACATATATTGTGCACATATATCTTTGTCTACTAAATGCTGCTGGACAAATGGGCTGTTTTTCTAAAATCTTGATAATTAATAGTGCTGCAATGAACATTGGAGTGCATGCATTTTTTTCAAATTAATATTTTTGTGTTCTTTGAACAAACTCTTGAGAATAAAAACTGTGGGTCACAGGAGTCTTCTGTTTTCACATTTTTTGGGGAGGAGTCTTTTTACTCTTCTCTATAGAGGCTGAACCAGTTACTCATACAACCAACAGTGAATGAGAGTTATTTTTTCACTACATCCACAACAACACTGTTTATTTCCTTCTGTTTGAGTTTATTTGGTTGAAAAGTTTTCAGGCTCTCTGGATTAGTGTATCTGTCTCCCTCTTGCATCATCAAGTCTTCCCCCTTTTCTTTCTTCTCCTTCTGGAACCACGATGACATTTATTTATATGTTTTTCTTTTTTTAAAAAAGTTTTATTTAATTGAATCACCGTGAAAAAAGTTACAAAACTTTTAGGTTTAAGTCCTAGTGATATAATGATCAAATCCTCATCCCTTCACCAGTGCACATGTTCCACCACCAAGAACCCCATTATACTCCCCCTCCCACACCGACCCCCCACCTGAGTGGCTAATGATCTTCACTTTATTCTCCCTATACTTTGAATACTTTCAATATTTCAACAGAGAACTCACTATTATTATTTGGAATTATACCTCCCCAACAATCAAACCTGCTGACAAGGCATCATTTGATAATTTGTTTTCCATTGCTGAGAATGAAGATTATATGAGCTTGCAGCCACACGGTTTTGGATTTCTGATATTTTAGCTCAGTTCACAATCTAGATGCATTTCTGTAAGAAGCGGCTCTGTGCCAAAACGGGTTAGTAGACCTCCCGGGTCATAGTCTTTAAGGAGCAGAGGGGCCGTTTTCGCGCACGGCTGCTCCGGATCTCCTATATTGTTTTCCTTAATACAGCCCTCAAAATTTCTTGTTTTCTTCTTTATTAATTTTTCCCTTTTTAAAATCGAATCACTGTGAGATACAGATACAAAGCTTTCATGATTGAGTTTCAGTCATACAATGATCATATACCCATTCCTTCACCAATGTACATTTCTCACCACCAATGTCACTAGTATTTCTTCTGTCCCACCCCCACTGCACCTCACCCCCTGCCTCAAAAGCAGAAGCTCTTTTCCTTACTCTTTCCTTACTTTTGTGCATTATGGTTTGCAATACAGATACTAAGAGGCCCTAATGTTTGGTCCATTGTCTACTTTCAGCACACATCTCCCATCCTGAACCATCCATCCAACCATCATTGACTGAATGATTCCTTCTTTATCCCAGCTGCCTTTTTCTCCAGTACATGATGCAGGCTTCCAACCGTGGACTAATCCACCTGACCCTAATCTCTACTGTACTTGCGTGTTAGTCTCATACTATGTGATTTTTATATTCTACAAATTATTCAGTTATTCTATATCTGTCTCTCTCTTTCTGACACATTTCACTTAGCATGATACTCTCCATGTCCATCCACTTTTAAGCAAATTTCATGACTTCATCTTTTAAAACAGCTGCATAGTATTCCATTGTGTAGATATACCAGAGTTTCTTTAACCAGTTGTCTGATCTTGGTCACTCGGGTTGTTTCCAGTTTCTGGCTTCAATGAACAATGCTTCAATGAATATACAAGTACAGATGTAATTTCTACAGTGTTTTTGCACTCCCTGGATATATTTCCAGAAATGATTTTCTTGGGTCATATGGAAGCTCAATTTCTAGTTTTTTGAGGAATACTCATATTGTTTTCAAAAAAAACTGGACCAGTCAGGGCATTCCCACCAACAATTAAGGAGAGTTCCTATCTCACCACATCCATGCTATCACTGTTTGTTCTTGTTCTTTTTGATGTGTGACAATCTCTGTGGAATGAGATGATATCTCCTTGTTGTTTTAATTTGCATATCCCTAATTATTTTCTATGTATTTTTTATGTGTCTTTTGACCATTTCTTTTCTGAGTACGTTTCTGTTCATTTCTTCTCCCCATTTTTTGATGGGGTTGGAGGTATTTTTCTTGTAAAGTTCTATAGGTGTCATATATATTCTGGATATTAATCCCTTATCTGATAGTTTTATCCTTTTTTAAAACGGTTTCATCTACATTGTCCCAAGATCACTGGTTCAACTTTGGGTTTCTCCTATTCTGATGCTGAGTCCTACTACTGGTTTTTTAACTACTGTGTTTATAAGTGCTTTCCTTTCTGTGTGAAGTATTTTCCATAATTTTCCCCCACACTTTCTTTGATCTTGTTGATCCTCTCTTCCACTTATTTGATTGAACTGATTGTTCCTTGAAATACTTTCTTAGGGAGTTTAGAAAGTTTTGTAGTTTTTGAAGACCTTCCTGGCCAGAGGTGAATTAATGTCTATGTTTCTTTTTTATGCTTAGTGGTAGGTGAGAGTTAAATGTGATTCAAGCGTGATCTGGATGCTCAATGACGAGTGAGTATGTTTGCAGAACTCATGTCTCTGAATTTGTGTGGACATGGATATCTTGGAAATTTGTAGCAGCTGCAATACTGAGAGCCAGCAAACTTGGCTTTTAACTTAGGATTCAAAGTTTCTAGTGTTTGGCAGTGGATATAAAGTAAAAATTTGATCTATATACATAGCTAGTAGGTAGAGTGTTCATGTGTAATAAATAAAAAATGTAAGGTGATCTTCTTAGCTCTTGAGGGCTTGTATTTTATAGCCCATGCCTATAATTGTCCAGTCAAGGTTTAACTATCATTCGCATGAAAATAGATTTTCCTGCATTGTTGGGTTCTTGAAAGTTGTATGAAATATTTGCATACAAAACTCAGTAACTGAAAACTTGGGGTTTATTATACAGGTAAACTTAATAGATCTGGGTTTCTCTTCAAATGTCCAAGCCTCTTCTTGACCCATGCAGTTTGTCCCTGATGCTGCCAAGTCCAGTGAAAGACTTCTTTGTGCTGTCCTGTGCAGTCTACTTGCCTCCCGTGAACGAAGACCAAGTCTGTCCCGCGATGCCCTGTCCTGGGAACAACTTCCAAGTCTTGTCCCTGCTGTGCTCTCGCTATCCCGTGCAAGCTAGGGCCACGTATGCCAGACCCCTATGCCTTATGTTCTGCTTATGTCTTGCCTCTATTAGGGCCTCTGCAACCTGCCTGTACTGAGTGATGTTTCTGGGGTGAACAGCCCTACGAGAGAGAAAGAGAGAGAGAGAGAGAGAGAGTGAGAGAGAGACAGACAGACAGACAGACAGACAGACAGACAGAGACAGAAATAGAGACAGAGAGACAGAGACAGACAGAGATGGAGAGAGACACACAGGGACAAAGACAGACAGAGAGGGACAGAGAGAGGGAGAGATCTAGAGCACTGGGATTAAGGACTTTCTTTTATCTGCTGCCAAATCCCACCCATAGCCATCCCATTTTACACTCTGATTGGCTACCTGTTTCTTCGGTGGAATTTGAGTGGACCTTTGCTGCATTAGAGAACTTTACTCATGCAAGTATGAATATTCATGAGCGCTGTGTTTGATAGGTTCAAAAGATGATAAGGAGTGCAATCACTGTTACCCTGTGGTAGGTCTGTACCAAGTTGACATTTACTGGGATTCTTAACATACTAGGCCTACTGGGATGCAGGGGTAGCCTTTTGCCAATTTTGAAGCACCTGCACAGAGATGACCAAGAAATTTGGACTTGTGCATAATCATGTATATCTGTGAGCCAGACTTTTTTAACCTTGCGGGCCAGGCTTATGATACACAAATGCTCACAGTGCCTAAACACATTGGGAGAATTTATGTGGCAACTTGGGACTCTGAAATCAGAACCTGAATTCCTGGTATGTAATCACACAGGTCTGTGGTGCATGGTGGACTGTATGATAGTAGCACTGTAACATTGTCTTCTCATTGTTCATCAATTTGCTCGAGCGGGCACCAGTAACATCTCAATTGTGAGACTTGTTACTGTTTTTGGCATATCGAATATGCCATGGGTAGCTTGCCAGGCTCTGCCAAGTGGGCAGGATACTCTCGGTAACTTGCCAGACTCTCTGAGAGGGATGGAGGAATAGAACCTCGGTCAGCCGCGTGCAAGGCAAATGCCCTACCCGCTGTGCTATGTGTGATAACCAGGCTTAATAGGTCACTGGTGCCTCTATCTCCACATTTGCTTCTAGAGTTGAGAAGTCCACATAGGAAGTTAGGATCCCTTGCTAGTCAGAAAAACTTCAAAAAAAGCCTTGCTCTTCTCTGTTAGTGGGCTGGGCAGAAGTGAGTGTGTTGACTTAATTAAGTAACAGTGTCAGCCAGCAGCGAGTTTGTTTGCTTGTTTCAGTTTTTTGTTTTTGTTTTTTTTTTTGCTTTTTGGGTCACATCCGGTGATGCTCAGTGGTTACTTCTGGCTATGCACTCAGAAATTACCCCTGACGGTGTTCAGGGGACCATATGGGATGCTGGGATTTGAACTCGGGTCGGCCATGTGCAAAGCGAACGCCCTACTCGCTGTGCGATCACTCCAGCCTTTGTATTGTTTTGTTTTTTGGGGCACACCCAGCGATGTTCAGGGGTTACTCCTGGTTCTGCACTCTGTAATTACTTCTGGCGATGCTTGGGGAGCCATATGGGATTCTGGGGATCGAACTTGGGTTGGCTGTGTGTGAGGCAAATGCCCTACCTGCTGTGCTATCTCTCTCCCCCCTTGTTTGCTTGTTTTGCTACTGACCTACAGTAGGTGAGGATAAACTCAGGAGTCTAGCCGTATTGTAAGCCGAAAAAGCAACCATTGAGCTAGAGCTGGCCCTCCCTCAAGCTTCCAGTTCTAGTCACTTGATTTCCCTTCAGTGAGTATGTAAAGAGGCCTGGCTGTTCTGAAAGCCTGGTTACTCAGCATAACCCCAATCTGCTTCCACTCTCGGAAAAGCCTGCAGCTAAAGCTGTTCCTGGGGCACTGGGTTCCATGGAGTCAAACTGCTCAGTCCTGCCCCATTTCATATGTAAATGTATATGGGGCTGAAGCAATAGCACAGCGTTTGCCTTGCACGCGGCTGACCCAGGTTCAATCCCCAGCATCCCATATGGTTCCCCAAGCACGGTCAGGAGTAATTCCTGAGTGCAGAGCCAGGAGTAAGCCCTGTGCATTGCCGGGTGTGACCCAAAAAGCAATATATATGTATATATATGTTGTATTAAGTGAAAATAATCTAGGGATTATAACTTGTCAGTTGGTGTAAGATAAAAAGCCTCATTAATTTGACTTAAAATTCAATTGGCTGAAAATCCAATCTATTGCATTGCATGTAAAGAAGCATTGAATTTAGCTCTATATTGTTTTCCTTTTGCTAGGGGTTTTCTATCCAAATTGTTCAGAAAGGATTGTGCATGTTTGTGTTCTGTGATCACCCAGAGCTCCCACCTCCAAAGGCTTTTTTTCTGTTTATTTCAAAAGAAAGGTAGTATCAAGCTGCCCTGTCATCTCTATGGGCTAGTTTCACTGTGCAATCAGGCACACATCTCGATCATAAGGAAACACTTTATGTTAGTATAAAAATATGACACTAAAAGTGGCAAGAAGTTAAGGAATAAAAATAAAAATTGTAAGCAATTTGGAGCAGCTATACATCTTTATTGTAAGAATAATTTTTAGAATTTCCACCAAAATTTAACATTAACTATGAGTCAACTGTGTCATGTATAGTAGGCAGAAATTCACAATTTGAATGTCATACTGAATCTGACCCAAGAACAAACATTTTTTGAAATCTACTTTTATATTCCAAACTTGGTAGTAGTCAGAGACATTTGTGTGTGACTACCTCAGATTACTATTCTAGATTCATAAGCATGCTTCTGAGAAGAAAAAAATGATTATATTCACCTTGCAATATACAACAACCAAAAATCATTAATAGCACCAAAATATTGGATTTATCACACTACTTTTAGTAATTCTAGGCAATTTTTGAAAATTCCCTAGAGTGGGTTTACTTTTGGGGTATGCATGTGTTTAGATCACAAATAGCTATTCTCAGGGCTTACTCTTGGCTCTGTGCTTAGGGATCACTCCTGGCATTGTTTGAAGGACCATATATAATTCAGTCCTCTAAATGTAGGGTCAGTGCATTCTTCGCCCCTGTTCTATCTCTCTGACCCCTAGTGAATCTGTTTTTGAAGCACATATTTCTACAGTTGACATTTTCTTTTATTAGCCCAGTGTTTAAACTACTTAAAACATTCTCTAAACCAGTCAGTTCTGTAAATGTCCTCTAGGTGTTTTATTGTTTCTTAATTATCAAGACCAATCAAATAATACATATATTTTGTGGGAATCTGACCACATCCAACAATGCTCAAGAGTTATTCCTGGCAGTGCTCAAATGATCATATGCTGGGTCAGGGATCAAAATTTAGTTGGCTGTTTTCAAGGTAATGCACTAAACCCCTGTACTGTACCTCAATTGTTATTAATATATACTATAGCAATAATTTCTACTTAAAAATTATAACACCTTTATTACAAATCAAAGAATGAAGGAGAGTAAAACTTAAAAACTTTTTTTTTTTTTTTTTTGCTTTTTGGGTCACACCTGGCGATGCACAGGGGTTATTCCTGGCTCATGCACTCAGGAATTACTCCTGGTGGTGCACGGGGGACCATATGGGATGCTGGGAATCAAACCCAGGTCAAACATCCTTCCTGCTGTGCTATCACTCCAGCCCCTTAAAGGCTTCTCTTAAAAGAGTTTTAGAATTAAGCTAATTCCAACTATAAGCAAAAATCATTATGTATGCTTAAACACATTTATATTTATTTTCAATTGGTAAGATTTTTCTATTAGTGGGCCAAGAGATAGCATAGCTCGTAGGGTACTTGCCTAGCACGGGACAGACCTGATTTCAATTCTCTTCCTATCATATGGTCCTCAAGATCTGTCAAGAGTGATTCCTCACTACAGAGGCAGGAGTAAACACTGAGCATCACCTAGTGTGCCCTCCTCACTGACCCCCCCCCCCCATTAAGATGGTAGATTTGAAAATAAATTCAAGGGGGCAGGAGTGATAGCACAGCGGGTAGGGCATTTACCTTGCACATGGCTGGTGTGGGTTTCATCTCTGGCATCCCATATGGTTCCCTGAGTTCGCCAGGAGTGATCCCTGAGCACAGAGCCAGAAGCAAACCCTGAGGACAGCAAGATGTGACACAAAAACAAGTAGCACTGTAGCACTGTCATCCCATTGTTCATTAATTTGCTTGAGCAGGCACCAGTAATGTCTCCATTATGAGACTTTTTGTTACTGTTTTTGGCATATCAAATATGCCAGGGGCAGCTTGCCAGGCTCTGCCTTGTAGGCGGGATACTCTCGGTAGCTTGTTGGGCTCTCTGAGAGGCCCGGAGGGGGCACAAAAACAAACAACAAAAAAATTAGGGCTTAAGTGAAAATACAACAGGCAGGGCATTTGCAAATACATTTGCATTCCATATGATCCCCTAAGCACTGCTAGTAGTATATCCTGAGTACAGTGCAAGGAGTAATGCCTTCAGCATCACTGGCTGTAAGCCCCAAGCAGAACAAAAATAAAAATGAGTTTATTTTCAAACAAGTATAAGTCATTATATTTGGATTGATTTTTTTGGACTATTGAATGAACTTTGTGTATGTGAAAATTGTGTTGAACTAAAAACAAAATGGTCTTTAAAACACAAGTAGGGAATATGAAGTGCAATATTTATTGCCTTGAAACAACTGAAAATTTTTAGAATGTTATATTACCTTTCATGAAAACTGCTTAGTAGTTTAATGATGCTTACTGTGTTTCACTCACCCATGGACTGTTTCTAATAACAAAATAACCTCTCTCTGAGATTTTTGTTTGTTTTTAATGACACTGGTGGCAAATATTCTTTATTAGTGGTAAACAACTACATATTTGGAGGTTAGTTAGGTGATAAGAATAGAGTAATTTAAAATTCTTATCAATGGGTTGTATCCAGACTTTGGTGTGTCACAAGCTTCAATTTTAAAAAGGTTAAAGAAAATAAGTTATAGAAGAAACAAAAAGCTACTTAGCTATAGTGGGCTATTGAACATTTGCTTTATTAAATTTTTGTGAGTCTAAAATATATGAGAAAAAGATAACAACCCAGTTTTCCACAGTTAAACAAGCAAGGTAGGACCTTCCTCTTCCCAAACTATATTTTAATCTTTTTCAATTTCCCTGCTGTCTTGTCACATAATTAGTGGCCAATAGTTATTAATTTATTTGGCATTTATCAAACTAACATTAATTCATGCATGCCTAATATGCCTTAATTAGAATTGGGAGGAATTTTTCGATATGGCGAGACAATTCTAATGTATTTATTGAGAGAAAATAAATATTTTCACATGAATCCCACTGCAGTTTACTAATTACTATACTCTTACTCTGCAATATACTCAGTATCATTAGAGTCCTTACTAAGTGTAACAGCAGCAGCTTGGAAATTATTGAATATTTATGCTGGCAGTTAATGAATCCCACTTGGAAGCCATATATTAAAACAAATTATCCATCAACTAGTTTTCCATATAAACTATATTTTGCTTTCTACTTTGTAGATCAAAATCACACAAGTTGAGCTAAACTGTTAATATGAGGATGATGACTGATGAATCGTTATCTGACATGCTGCTGTCTTTCCGAGTCCATCTACCCTGCCTCCTCTTCCAATTTCTTTTTCATGTTTGTTTTTTTGATGGAGGGTTGGCATGGGAAGTGATGGTACTTCCAATGGTGTTCAGGTGGTCCATGAAGTGGCAGGTTTGATACCTGGGGTCCCACATGCCAAGCCATTGGAGCTATCTCTCTGACCACTTCTCTTTCTGGTTTTGGTGTTTAACTTTTCTCTAACTTGTAATGTAATATAAGACCCAAGTCTGAAAACTCAGAGGAGTTTCCGTTCTCGGTTCACGGTGCTGGCTTGCACGTTCATGCATGCCTCACAACCATACCGCGCAAAATCGAGGAAATCAAGACCTTTCTGCTCATGGCGCAGTAGAAGGATGCCAAGTCCGTCAAGATCAAGAAAAATAAGGACATTTTGTAGTTTTCTTTGTAGATGTATTTTACTTCCTTGGTTAAGCTATTCCGAGGTACTTGATTTTCTGGGGCACGATTGTGAATGGGATTGCTTTTTTCATGTCCCTTTCCTCTGCCTCATTGTTTGCATATATGAAGGCCATAGATTTTTGGGTATTGATTTTGTAGCCTGGAACTTTACTGTATAAGTCTATTGTTTCTAAGAGTTTCTTAGTAGAGGCTTTAGGCTTCTCTAGATATAATATCATATCGTCTGCAAATAGTGAGAGTTTGATTTCTTCCTTTCCTACCTGGATGCCCTTAATCTCTTTTTCTTGTCAAATAGCTATCGCAAGTACTTCCAGTACTATATTGAAGAGGAGTGGTGAGAGTGGGATTCCTTGTGCCTGATCTTAGAGGAAAGGCTCTTAGTTTTTCCCCGTTGAGGATAATGCTTGCTGTAGGCTTGTGATAGATGGCTTCGACTATCTTGAGGAAAGTTCCTCCAAACCCCATTTTGGCGAGGGTTTTCATCATGAAAGGATGTTGAATCTTGTCAAATGCTTTCTCTGCAAAAGAAAACTACAAAACGCTACTCCATGAAATCAAAAAGGACATGAGGAAATAGAAACATATACCCTGCTCGTGGATAGGGAGAATCAATGTTGTCAAAATGGCAATACTCCCCAAAGCATTATACAGATTCAGCGCGATCCCTATAAGGATACCCATGACATTCTTCAAAGAAATTGACCAAGCAATCCTAAAATTCATATGGAACAACAAACGTCCACGGATAGCTAAAACAATTCTTGGGAAAAAGACAATGGGAGGCATCACCCTCCCCAACCTCAAACTTTACTACAAAGCAGTAACAATTAAAACAGCATGGTACAAAGGCAGAGCCATAGACCAATGGAACAGGGTGGGATATCCCTACACACAACCCCAAATGTATGATCATCTAATCTTTGATAAGGGAGCAAGAGATGTGAAGTGGAGCAAGGAAAGCCTCTTAAACAAATGGTGCTGGCACAACTGGACAACCACATGCAAAAAAATGGGCTTAGAACTTGATCTGACACCATGCACAAAAGTCAGATCAAAATGGATTAAAGACCTCAACATTAGACCACAAACCATAAGGTACATTGAAGACAAGGTCGGCAAAACCCTCCACGATATTGAAGATAAAGGTATCTTCAAAGGTGACACGGAACTAAGCAATCTAGTAAAAACAGAGATCAACAAATGGGACTACATTAAACTAAAAAGCTTCTGCACCGCAAGAGATACAGTGACCAGAATACAAAGACTATCCACAGAATGGGAAAGGATATTTACACAATACCCATCAGATAAGGGGTTGATATCAATGGTATATAAAGCACTGGTTGAACTCTACAAGAAGAAAACATCCAACCCCATCAAAAAATGGGGCGAAGAAATGAACAGAAACTTTACCAAGGAAGAGATACGAATGGCCAAAAGACACACGAAAAAGTGCTCTACATCACTAATCATCAGAGAGATGCAGATCAAAACAACCATGAGATACCACCTCACACCACAGAGACTAGCACACATCCAAAAGAACAAAAGCAACCGCTGTTGGAGAGGATGTGGGGAGAAAGGGACCCTTCTACACTGCTAGTGGGAATGCCGACTGGTTCAGTCCTTCTGGAAAACAATATGGACGATTCTCAAAAAGTTAGATATTGAGCTCCCATTTGACCCAGCAATACCACTGCTGGGAATATATCCCAGAGAGGCAAAAAAGTATAGTCGAAATGACATCTGCACATGTATGTTCATCGCAGCACTGTTTACAATATCCAGAATCTGGACAAAACCTGAATGCCCTAGAACGGATGACTGGTGGAGGAAACTTTGGTACATCTATACAATGGAATACTATGCAGCTGTTAGAAAAAGGAAATCGTGAATTTTGCATATAAGTGGATCGGCATGGAAAGTTTCATGCTGAGTGAAATGAGTCAGAAAGAGAGAGACAGACATAGAAAGATTGCACTCATCTGTGGTATATAGAATAACAGAGTGGGAGACTAACACCCAAGAATAGAAGAAATAAGTACCAAGAGGTTGACTCCATGGTTTGGAGGCTGACCTCACATTCAGGGGAAAGGGCAACTCAGAGAAGGGATCACCAACTATAATGTAGTCGAAGGCCATGAGGGGGAAGGGTGTTGTGGGCTGAATGAGGGCTAGAGACTGAGCACAGTGGCCACTCAACATCTTTATTGCAAACCACAACAACTAATTAGAGAGAGAGAACAGAAGGGAATGCCCTGCCACAGTGCAGGGTGGGGTGGGGGGAGATGGGATTGGGGAGGGTGGGAGGGATACTGGGTTTACTGGTGGTGGAGAATGGGCACTGGTGAAGGGATGGGTTCCCGAACTTTGTATGAGGGAAGCATGAGCACAAAAGTGTATAAATCTGTAACTGTACCCTCATGGTGATTCACTAATTAAAAATAAATAAATTTAAAAAAAAATAAGGACAATGTGAAGTTCAAGGTTGCGCTGCAGCAAGTACCTGTCCACGTTGGTCATCACCGACAAGGAGCAGGCTGAGAAGCTGAAGCAATCGTTGCCCCCAGGTTTGGCGGTGAAGGAGTTGAAATGAAGCAGACGTGCCGGTGAACTGTATTAAAGATGGAAAATTAAATAAAAACAAAACTCTGAAGAGTCAAATTATGAGAACTGAATTCTAAAGAAACTACAAACTGTATTTTTCTGTGAGGATAGTAGTATAATGTAGTATAATAATTGATGTGAGGATAGTAGTATAATGTAGTATAATAATTGATGATAGTAGTATAATAATTGATGTAATGAATGTATTTTTATATTTTTTGGTAGGTATAATTACTTTATGTGGCTTCTATGAGTTGACTATCTTTAATGGATGAGAAAAAATTGCTTACAACTTACACTCATGACTGTTTCTAGACTATGTTATATATTTACTATTGTTGATAAATGGTTTCATTCTATTTGTTCTTTTATTAAATAGTGCATGCTATTCACTTTAACTATAATATATTTAAACTATAGAGATGAGATCCGGAGTAGCCACACACGAAATGGTCCCCTCTGCTCTTTAAAGACTATGATCCAGGAGGTCTACTAACCCATTTTGGCACCCAGCAGCTTCTTATAGAAATGCATCTAGACTGTGAACTGAGCTAAAATATCAGAAATCCAAAACTCATTATAATCTTCATTCTCAGCAATGGAAAACAAATTATCAAATGATGCCTTTTCAGCAGGTTTGATTGCTGGGGGAAAATTCCAAATAATAATAGTGAGTTCTCTGTTGAAATATTGAATGTATTCAAAGTATTGAGAGAATAAAGTGAAGATCATTAGCCACTCAGGTGGGGGTGTGTGTGGGAAGGGGGTATATTTGGAGTTCTTGGTGGTGGAACATGTGCACTGGTGAAGGGATGGGGGTTTGATCATTATATGACTCAGACTTAAACCTGAAAGCTTTGTAACTTTTTTCATGGTGATTCAATAAAATAAAAATTAAAAAATATATATTTAAAACATAAATATAATATATATGCTTAATTCATTTAAAAGCAAAAGTTGTACTTCGAACATTGTAGACAAATGTGAGACTCTAAGATGGATGTCCATTAAACAATTCAGTACTTTAGAGCCTGCAATCAGGGCAGCTGTTTTGCAGGCAACAGGACTCATGTCTTCATGAACCCTGGCACCACGTATGGCCCTTCTCAGTGCCACCAGTATGGCCCTGCAGCTTCTCTATCACTATGGAATGATCTAGGTGTTCTCTGGAACTCCAGTGAGGCCCTGGTGGAACCTGATACCACAGGGCACAAGTAGATCTGCAACCTTCTACTCTCAGATTGCCTTATCTGGCCCAACTAGCAGAAGAGGGGGTGAGGAGAAGCCCCCAACCCCTCTGAGCACTGCCCAGGAGTGCCATTCCAACAACCCAAATCAACAGTTTTTCACTCAGGAAAGATAGAAATATTTACAACCAAATAACAAAATTTTCAAAAATTGATTTATAAACCATCACATAACTATGTAAAAGCATAATTTTTTAATGCTAAATGTGTTATCAGATTCTAAATACTTTGGGAGTTGAGACTGTCACATATTTGCACTGAGAAAGCCCAAATTTTATCATGCAGTTAGTAAATTTTAAGGGAATTTAATAGCTTTTAATATTATTTTTTTGTCATAGGAAAATATGTGCATTTGTGATCAATTTTCAAAAAAATGCTTAAAATAATTTTTTCATTTGCAGACTAGGTATTTCCAATTTCAAAACTCTTAAGGATTATAGTAAATCTCCCTGAAGAGATTTTTGGTTATGTTTTCCTCCTTTTTTGGCTGTCAAGATCAAAGTTGAGACCTCATACATAGTAAAACATGAACTTTACCACTGACCTACATCCCTGGCTCAGAGGTTTGCTTTGCATTACATTTTTTAATTAAAATTTTATTGAAAGACTATTGCACAACAGTGCATGTTTCACTTGCATATCACACAAAATCAAGATTGTGTAATAATAAGTTCACCTCAATAATTCCAATCGAAGCTTTAGACTATCTACTTGTTAAAAACATCAGCTTTAGTGAGGAGTGGAACAGAAAGGGGATCATAAAGTGTGGCTGCAGTTTATGGGACAAGTCTTGTACATGATATGTTCTAGATTTGGTCTCCTCTAATCCATTCCCCCCACCCAACACTAGAGAGAATAGCCCCCATAACAATTAAAAAAATAAAGGAAACAGCAATTATTCTTTTAACACTTATGATAAAGTGCTAAAAATTCAATGGCAAAAGTCAAAAATTGTTTTTCAGGGTGTTAGTAAAAAAAAAAGAAGAAATAAGAAATAGTGTATCACACATTTAAATTTGTGTATGCTGTTGAGATAAACAGTTGGAGAAAAGGCAGTTGGGATAGGGAAGGGACCACTATAACAAAGATAGTTGGAACTGATCACTCTGGATAAGAACTGCATGCTGAAGGGTAGGTAACCTCTCATTACCTGTATTGCAAACCATAATGTCCAAAAGGAGATACAAAGAAGGAAGGTGCCTGCCATAGAGACAGTTTTTTGGTGGGGAGGGGGCTGGAAGGAAAAGGTAGACATTGGTGGTGGGAAGTGCAAACTGGTGAAGGGATGGGTGTTAAAGCATTGTATAATTGAAACCCGGTCAGAAACAGCCTTAAAACTGTCTATCTCAGGGTGATTCAATTAAAAATAAAAATAAAAACAAGCAGTGATTTCATAGTGTCAGATATCTACTAAGGCAATACAATAAGTATCACTGTATCACTGTATCAACTGTCATCCAGTTGCTCATAGATTTGCTAGAGCAGGCACCAGTAATGTCTCCACTGTGAAACTTGTTACTGTTTTTGGCATATCCAGTATGCCACAGGTAGCTTGCCAGGCTCTGCTGTTTGGGCCAGATACTCTAGGTAGCTTCCCAGTCTCTCTGAGAGGGACGGAGGAATCAAACCTGGGTCGACCACGCGCAAGGCAAACACCCTCCCGGCTATGCTATTGCTCTATCCCTAAGTAGCTTTACTATATAAAATTAACGTCTAGATTTTAAAAATTCCAACCATTACTTTTGTTATGAGGGCAACATTTAAGCCTTGAAAGCAAGATAGCAGGAATAGCTCAGGGTTCGCATCCCTACCAGGCAGGCATGAGGCCATTCATGCCTTCTTGCAATCACTCTGCCGTTCAGGCGATGCCAAAGGCACATTGGCAGAGTGTGTTCTCAGACAAGCATCACGTCAGATGCACAGCCTCTACTTCAACCTCCCAACCTCCTCTCATACCCGCTAACGAGAGAAATGCAATAAGAATAACATACGACAAACATGAATAAGAATTTATTGAAAAGCAAGTTCTTTTGATAACTGGGAAAATGCTGCTCGCAATTTTTGCCATGCATTTAGAATTAGTAGTGAAATCAAAAAAGACAGAGACAGATACGGATGGTCCTTTCTATAAAACTCAAGTCAACTGCTGCTAGCAAAAGTGCTCCTTTCTTTCCCTTTCTATGCAAACCCATATAACAATCTTAATCAGCTCCCTTGCTGGCTTCACAGATAAGATCTCATTGCCCTAAAAAGTAAAATTGACAGTAATAATAGATGTCTTTCATTGTGAAGCAAGTAATGCTAAGATCTTTCCCAAGTATTTTCTTTGGGGGGATAGAAGTTGGGCCAGAGCTGGCGGTGTTCAGGGGGTACTTCAGGCTCTGTGCTTAGCCATCACTCCTGACAGTACTTGGGGGATTAAAGGTAATTCCAGGGATCAAACAGGGTTGAGTGCAAGTAAGACAAAATCCTTACCTTTACTATCTCTTCTACTTCAAGTATTTTCATGGATTATGTCTCTCTCTGCCTCCCTCCTCCCATCTTAATTTCACTTACAGAAAAATTCAAAAACATTAGCTATAGGGGCTAGATAGTCTAGGGATTAAGGCGAATGTTTTGCATGCTTAATTCCCTGTACCACATTGTTGGGATATTGGCAGCCAGCCTGAGATCCTGGCCAAAGCCCCTGCTCCTAGAAACAGGAGCAGGCTCTATTCACAGGGGCCCAGGGCCCTGGTGCCCGCACTCCACCCAGAAAGGCACTCTGGTTAAGGAGATAACGGGATGAAGGTCCTGACAGTTAACACTTGCCTGAGCTAACACACCCGGCCTTGAGAGCGGGAAGTATAAATCATTAGCTAACATCTGTAATGAGCTCGCCGAGGTGAACGTGACATACATGGTGAACGTGATAACCGAGGTGTGTGCGCGATATGCGTGTAGGCTGCCCTGAAGATCATGTATAAAAAGTGAGAACTGCTTGACCTCCAGCTTTTACCCCTCTGCGTGGTTCTTTCTCGGTGGGGGTGGGGAGTCTGCGGTGCGCAGAGGGGCGGGGCAGAGGCTTCTCCCCTTTTTCCACTCCTTCTCCTATAAGGAGTAAGTCCGGTGGCTTGGGGGAATCACACTCCAGTGTGCCGGGGTCGACTGTCCAGGACCCTGACAGCACATGGTCCCTTTTACATTTCTAGTAGCACCAACTGGGGCTTCTGGCAGACCCTGGCAGCTGCTCATAGGGTCTGAGCAGTATTAATTTATCAGGACCTTGAGTTCAATCTCAGTAATACTGTGAATCACAGAGGATCAGGCTGGGGCTGGGGGTAGGCTTCTGTGAGCCACTGGGGAAGTCGTGTTTAATAATAAGAACAGTCACAAAGTTTAATAATGCTAGAAGTTTTTTGGGGAAAAAAAACCCAAGTTGAGCTATCAGTATGAAGCTGCCTGTCAGATTTACAATCAGAATGCAAATGTCAATCTTAAATATTTTTTGCTACAGCAGAGCAAAAGAGAGAAGAACACTTCAATAATGTACCCTGCAGGAAACTGGGGTGACAAATGCGTTTTCAATTTTCTGGAAGTTGCATCAGAGTAAAACATACTCCAGTAAATTAGGCTTTTACTATAACAGGTTTGGTTTTTCATTTATGAAGAGAAAAAGATCAAACTCCAAATCTCTTCCCATTTCATCCACTCTGACAGCTTAAAATGAAGCAAAGTACTTTTCTGATTATTGCTTTCCATCATAATAATATTTTTCTTCTACTTCTCAGGAATGTATGAAACATCCTTTGCTATTGTCAGTGTGTCATAGCTGACAATAGCAATATTTTAACTTGCTTTGTTCTAAACCAACTGTATCAAGTAGATTTAAGTTTGTGATGTTGCTTTTCTAGCTGCTCAACCTGCTATTTGAGTGGAAACGCATGGTAAACAGAATTTAATTTTCTGAAGTGCTTGTTCTTAGACTGTGTAGAAATTCAGATTTGCATTTTCTTTTATTTTCCACTGAGTTCTGTGCTCAAAAGATAAGTGATACTTTCTGGGAACTGAATTTTATCTAGACCTCAGGAGTGCCTGGTTTATGAAAACTGATATAAGAAATCTACACACAAAAAATAAATTGAAGATTTCTTTTTCAAAAGTGATCTTTAGTTTACTGAGTGGATTGCCAAAGGGTTGTTTGCAAAAGCCAGCTCTAAAAAAGTACATCTGCTTGTTTTACAGATCATTGACTATTTGTCAAAGTAAACAGGGCATAAAAAAAACTAAAGAATTAGGAATCCATGGCCAATTATAGAATGATTAAAAATGAGCAAGTTTAATGAAATTATTGCGGAAATCAACATGAAAACATGATTATAACAACTTATAGCACACAAATCAGCTTGAGAACATGACATTCTTGACATTACTAAATCACTATTTTGAGGGGGCTAAGTGATTAAAAAGTCACAGAAGGGGGCTGGAATGATAGCACAGCGGGTAGGCCGACCCAGGTTCAATTCCCAGCAACCCATATGGTCTCCTAAGCACTGCCAGGAGTAATTCCTGAGTGCATGACCTAGGAGAAACCCTTGAGCATTGCCAGGTATGACCCAAAAAGGAAAAAAAAAAGTTACAGAAGTTATTATAGTTTTATAGTTTTCAGGCCCTGAGAACAAGAACCCCATGTGATTCAGGGAATCTAACTGGGTTAGCCACATGCAAGGTGAGTACCTAACCTTTGTATCATCTCCTTTATTTTTTATTTTTTTTTTTATTTGGTGTATGTGTGGGGATGCTGGAGCCTGACTGTTTGAGGTGTAGGGAACTGGAAGTATTCCAAGGAAACCATCAGGCGAAGTTTGCCAGATCCTTGATAGTCAGACTTTTGTTCAATAACTGATTTTTTCCACCTTTGTCTAAGAATTTGAGTTTTATTGGCTTCTCAGTGGTTCTGATATAATTTTGTCTAATTTCCAAGGTCAGTTGAAAGCTGGTTCCTTTTAAGGCCTCCTTCTAAGTCACCCAGAAGAGCTCGAGTCAGGTTGGCCATCCTTCTAGTAGGTATAGGATGTTACGAAGAGGGACTGGGTGGAAGCAGCACCAGAAGAGCCCGAGTGAACATACTGTCCTTTGGCTGCCTGGGAATTTGCCACAGCTCACTTCATAAAAGCCTCCTGGGTTGCCTTCTTGTTTGCAGCCTTGCCACCCCAGGCAGCCAATGCACTGGCCTGCAGGGTCCGTCCGTAAGAGAAACTCAGTTTCCAAGGCCTTGGTAGAGGGCACAAGTTGATGGCATTGAGATTGAGTGTAGCATCCTCTTCGCTCATGCCGCCGGACAAAAAGCAGATGCCAGGAACAGCAGCAGGGACAGTCCGGTGGAGAGCCGTGACGGTGGCCATCGCTACTTGTTCTGGAGTATACTTCTTGGTGCAGGCATGTCCGGCAGTCACCATGTTAGGCTTCAGCAGGGTGCCCTCCAGGTAAACATGATGGTCACTGAGAGCCTTGTAGACAGTAGCCAGGACTTTCTCTGTCACATAAAGGCAGTGTTCTAAATCGTGGTCTCCATCAGGAATTACCTCCGGTTCAACAATAGGTACCAGCCCATTCTGCTGGCAGATGCTGGCGTAGCGGGCCAGGGCGTTGGCATTCTCCTGAATAGCAAGGCTGGATGGACACTGGTCAGCAATCCTTAGCACAGCACGCCACTTGCCAAAGTCAGCACCATCTTTCTTATACTGAGCACAGCACTCAGAAAGGCCATCGAGCCCTTGAATGGTGGTTTCTTTGTTGGTTCCTGCAAGGGGAGCAGCTCCTTGGTCTAACTTGATTCCCACCACAATCCCCTTTTCCTTGAGGATGTTTCTGAAAAGTTTTCCCTGGCTATCCTTCTGGTAGAGAGTCTCCTGGAACAGGATCACACCTCCGATGCTCTGGTTCATGGAATTTTCCGATGTGAAGAGGATTTCTCGGAACTGCCGGCGGTTCTCTTCTGTATTCTCCACCTTGATCCTCTGCAGGCGGTTTCCCATGGTGCCTACAGACTCATCTGCAGCCAGAATCCCCTTCCCATTGGCAACAATGCGCTGGGCAATATCTGAAAGCTCCTTCTTCTGTTCCGGGGTGAGGGTTGGAAATCTGTGAGCCATGGTGACAGGTAGTTTAGGGAAGAATCCTAGATATCAGGATTAGAGATGAGGCAGCAGCTGCTGAATATCTGTATCATCTCCTTTTAAATAATTTTAAATAAGATCTTTATTCTCAAGAGGTTTACAGTATTTTGAGAAGGATCTATTCATTAATACTAACTCTTCTAGAGTGGAGAGTGAACTGATCTAGAAATGAGACACAGTAGTATTGTTGATGGTTCTTAGTTAATGAGAAAAGTATTTCAGAGAAAAGTTTTTGATTTATGGAGAGGAGAAAATGATCTCAATCCTATGAAGAAAGCTGAAAACCTAATGAGGAGGGAAGTAAAAACTTTGGCATCTGGAAATTTGATCTCTCTCTCTCTCTCTCTCTCTCTCACTCTCTCTCCCTCCCACCCTCTCTATCTCTTTCCAGTGGGAGTGGTGCTGGGGGTCTGGGAGCTGTTTTAAGCTGGACGATGGTAGAGGTCACTCCTGGCAGTACATGGGGAACTATGCAGTGCTGGGAATCAAAACCAGGGTCTCACTTCACACATGTAATACACATGTTCTATCACCTGGTTACCGTCTGACCTTTCTCTGAACTAGCTATGTAGCCTGGGGATCACGATCATGAAATCCCGTTATCACCGATTTCTCGGGCGGGCTCAGTAACATCTCATTTTGTCCTTTCCCTGAGATCTTAGAAGTCTCTCTCGACTCGGCCCTCCTAACAATGTTGCACTGAGGGCTCTTCAGGGTCAGGGGAATGAGATCCAGCTTGTTACTGGATTTTGCATATGAATACACCATGGGAAGCTTGCTAGGCTGTCCCATGTGAGCAGGAAAGTCTCAGAAGACTGCCAGTTTCTCCCAGAGGGAGAAGCAGGCTAAAAATATGGCGTGGTCGCTTTGCTGAGAGCTTGCTTTTAAGTCTCTCTCTGGATGTTGGCCGTTGATGGGATTACACACACCTGGGTTCCTCTGCCGGTACCTTCATGCATGAGGCCTGTTCGAACGTGTGGAGAGGGGCATCCGGCATGGCTGTAGCTAGGTTCCATTGGTTTTCGGTCGCCGGGAGCTCTGCTCGGGGTGGGGAGGGAAGCTGGAGCCCATCCCCTCCGAGGGCCCCGGGGAAGACAGCCAGGCGTGCGGGCAAGAGACTCTCTGCAGCCTGGGGGTAGGTATTTAATTTCTCTGAGATTCAGTATTCCTAATTTAAAAGAATGCTAGTGAAATGCAGCTGAAAAGTCTATCACTAGACTGTCAAGTCTCCTAGATACTCTTTACCTCGGCAAAAGAACTCTTGATCCAGGTTAGTGGCAAAATAACCTGCAAGTGGGGAGATAGATACTAGGAAAGGCCCTTGAGACTATGATTTTGACACTAATAAAGACAAGCTTATGAGTCGTGTTTTCTCAGCATAGTTGACAACATTTTAAGACTGAAAATGTAAAAACTCAAGTAGCAAATGTAGGAAAGCGCATGAAAACAAAGGTCAACATGAAAAGGGATCTAAGAAGAGAATTCCTTTGATGAATAGTCCTTTCTGGAAAAAAAGAGATAATATTCAGAACTTTAAACATATTTCATGATTAGTTAATGAAGATAATGATGGGAAATTCTTATTTCCTGTGCTGGCTGTGTGGGGCTCTGTACAGATGTATTTTCCCACTGACATGCTGGCAGTGACTTCAGAGAAGGGAATGAATTTGACTTTCCTATGCCCATATGCCCACTAGTGCCAGCCATGAATTTAAAGAAGAAATGATTACCTTTTAGAAATTAAGGCAGCCAATTCCTGGAACCCAGATCTCCCCTCGATTCAGTGAGAAAAGAACATCAGAGGGTGGATTATATTGCTGTGTTAGAGGTGGCATGAGAAATAACCCTAGAATGTGGCTCTTTGGGGAGTTAGAAGATTTCCATAATTTAACATGAAAGTAAGGAAACTCGGAAGCTTGGAGAAAATATCACTTCCTCATCTGTTAATAAGATCTCAAAGTCAGGTGGTTTATACAATAATTTTTATATTTCTGAAATTGTATCAGAAATCATGATTATATGAGGACACTTCCTGTTTTAAAGTTTCTCCCTAATATCTAGTTAGACTCAGCTAAACTAAGTGAGATTTAAAATGCCCAGAAACTTTCTCTTTAGTTCCAACCAGACCAAATGAAAATCTCTGCTTATTAATTTTTACTAACTACAGCTATCAGATAGTACTAGTTTTACCTCTACAAATAATACAGTAGTCTATTGAAGTGGTTTTACTTAACTGTAAGTAAATGTACATTTACTAGCTATTATATTGACTTTTTATTTTCCTTTAAAAAATAAAGTATTATCTTCAGGTATGGACTTGTTGTCAGACAGATGGATTATAGTATGCAAAATTTTAAAAGGAATTAAGAATTCTTTGGGGGGGGGAGGTTGTTTTGTTTTGGAGCCCTACCTGGAGGTGTTCAGATTTTACTCCTGGTTCTGCATTCAGGGATCACTCCTGGCAGGCTTAGGGACCATATGGGGTGCAGGGTTGACCACATGCAAGGCTAGCGCCCTATCTGCTGTGCTATTTCTCCATTCCTCAGACTTCTTTATTTTTTATTTAAAAGAATTATTTAGGCATTATGCTTTACAAAGTTTTTACAAATAGAGTTTTAGGCATATGATGTTCCCAGCTCTCATTCCACCACTAAAGACTGCATACCTTCATGCAGGACGCCAACCTCTCTTCCTGACACATTTTTTTCAAGCTTTTGAGTCACACTCATCTGTGCTCAGGGCTTACTCCTGGCTCAGGGATTGCTCCTGGCATTGCTCAGGGAACCGGAAGCCAAACTGAGGTCAATTGAATGTAAGACAGATACCCTATCCTCTGTACTACCTCTCTGGCCTCCAGACACATGTTTAAGTTTAATTATCGTAGTTTGGGTCTCATGCGTATGGCCGTCTTAGGTCTAGTGGTTTGAATATATAGACACAGATAAATCAGCTGTACACCACAGATGAGACCAGGGCCCCTGAGCTTTGCCTGTGTTTTACTTCCAGACTGCCTCTTTTAGCTTTCCTCATCCATTTCTCTCCTTCCTTGTTATTTTTGTTGCTGTAACCTCACCTTTGAATGCCTTCCATCCCCTGACACGTTATTCTATATATCACAGACTAGTGAGAATATCCTGTATTTGCCTTTGTATTAGTGACTTACTTCACTTAAAGTAATTCCTGAGATCCACCCAAATTGCAGTGAATTGTATGATTTTGTCATTTCGTATGGCTTCAGTGTGTTTCACTGAGTATATATACTCTAATTTCATTACCTACTCTTCTGTCATTGGACACCCGGGCTGTTTCCATATCCCAGCCATTATACTAACTGCAGAAATCCTTTTAAAAATGTATTTCTTTAAAAACTAATTTAATTTAATTTTCTTATAGTTTTCAGTGATTTATAGTTTTAGATGCTTATCACCAAAAATCTGAGAAGCCAATTATTTGTGAAGATCTAAAAATGGTGGAGCTGAAGGACAGAGTAAAGAATTTCTTCCTTTAAGCCTCTTGGTGCAGTCTATTGAATGACTTGTATGAATGACAAATGCAATACTTGTAGCAATTATGCTCTGTTGAGCTTGGTTGTATGCCATTTCCTGCCTCTGACCCTCAGCTGCAAATTCCATGGTGCTACATTTGTTTCACTGATAACTGCCACCTAATGTCATCTAATAAAATATGGTCTGATTTGTGATTGAAATGGCAGATGCTACTATTATCTGATTTCTTTCTAAAGATATATTTGGCCTTTGCCTAATCCTATCTGCTTTGACTTTTTTCCCTTTTTTTTTTCTTTTAGCATCTTGATCTACTTGGGCTATTCAAGGATGAGCACATCCTGTCAGTCTATATGTGACTCTCAAGGATAGCAGAAAAAACAGGGTCTTAGGCCACTGGACTTAATGACCTTCTTTTTTGTTTCTAATTCAGTTTCATATTCTTTTTTTTTTTTATTTTTGGGTCACATCCAGCAATTACTCAGGGGTTACTCCTGGCTTTGCACTCAGGAATTACCCCTGGTGGTGCTTGGGGGACCATATGGGATGCCGGGATCAAACCCAGGTCACCCGCATGCAAGGCAAATGCCCTACCTGCTATACTATTGCTCCGGCCCCAGTTTCATATTCTTTAAATAACACTTTCGCATTGGAGAATAACAGAAGTGTATATTTCTCTTTTCTATGAGAAAGCCCACCCAGAATAAAGTTTCTTGGGTTATATTAAAGGTACCAATGACTTAGAATCCTTCAGCATTTTTGCCACTTCCCGAGATCCAAGAGGCCATTCAACTCTTCTGCCTCAGATACAATTACACAGTCAGCTTCAACCCAGTGTAATCTACTGCAAATAGGCTGCAGATGGTGGGTTTGTATGTGAGATGACAAACCCAAGACCTCATACATTCCAGTCGCTCACACTATATATGCTATTTGAGCTATGCCACCATCTGTTTCTTTTTTCTCTTACTACTAAGATTCTCTCATAACTTCAAGAGATTCCATTCCTATTCCCTTAAATATAGAGAGCTGAGGCTGTTTAGTCTGTGGAATAACTACAAACAGAACAATATTAAGCATTCAGAAGCAAATTGACTGTTATCTCCTGTCTCATCTATTCAGAACTTTAGGTGTTTGGGAATCAAGCTTGGAGATGCTATGAGGCTATTCCTGGCTCTGTGCTCTGTGACCCCTAGCTGTTCTTAGAGGACCATTTGTGATAGTGAAATTCGAACTGGTGTTAGTCATATGCACTTTACCACCTGTGTAATCTTTCTGACTCCATCTATTCATAATTTAGAATCAGCCTGTATGCTTTGTATTGATCTTCTCTTTCTTTCTTTTTCTCTCTTGCACACACATATACACACACTCACTCACTCTCTTCACTAGACAGTCATAGAAAGATGTATTCTTCATATACTTTATGATTTAACAATTAGTATCTTCCCCTGTGATGGAAGAAATAGATTGCTTATTAAGTTTACAGATAGAGCTATGCTGGACAAAGGAACAAGATGTCAAGTTAGTTAATTGAAGAGCTTTACAAAGCACCAAAAAGTAGAGGAGACTGTCACCAAGTGTAGAAATGAAGTTAGATTATGAACGTGAAAGAAGAGAACATGGTTTTGAGGAAGCACTTGAAAAATTTTTAAATGATAAAATGGCTTACATTTTCAAAAATAGAAAGCCTAAGACAATACTTCAGTGTAAACTGAGAAGTTTTTATCTCTTAGCTTTTATCTCTTAGATAAAAGAATAAAATTACTAAATATTATTATGAAAGTTTTAATAATAAGTGATCAACTAAATATAGATCCCTAGATTGAGTCTTCTGGTGGGAAGATAAATGTTAGATAAATCAAGAGATGATGATTGATTCACATGTACATTGAGATTGTTATTATTTAGTCATGTTTTTTTAAGTACTATGTGACTATAAAAAATTGCCATATTTCAGACTAAGTAATATTTTCCAACATTCTGATTTTGAAATAATTTTAGATTTAAAAAAGTTTTAAACATAAATATTCCTTCCTTTCTCCTTTCTTTATACTACACAGCTGAGGGGAACTGAATCTAAATTTTTAATATCTTTATCCCTGAATATCTTAGCATTTAGTTTTCAAATGAGAAATTACTTTTGATATTTATTGTATAGTTATCAAAATCAGAAATTAATCGTTTTATTGGTTACTTTTTAGAATATGACAATTTTTCTCAATTTTTCACTTATATGTAATACAATAGTTCCCCTGCTAGTTTTAAATTTTATCCATGACCACAAATTACATTTATCAGAGTAACTTAAAAAATTCATAAGTAACACTATCTGGAAATATCCTATGATGACTTTGCATTTAATTTTCTTTTTTTTTATAAGCCTCACTGGACAGTGCTCAGTGCTTATTCCTGACTCTGTGCTCAGGTTCAATCTTGGTGGTACTCAGGGAACCACGTGAGATGCCAAGATCAAACAGGAGATGGCTGAATATAAGGTCAGTGCCTTAATGCCTGTTTCTATCTCTCCGGCCCCAACTTCATATTTTTCCTAAGATTAAATAAAATATCCATAGCTAAGACCTATATTTAGCTAATAAGCAGTAAAATGATATTGGTTTGTTAATAACACCTCTAATTCTCTTGAGTTTACTCGGCAATCTAATGCCTATGCCAGATGGTTGTCCAAATATTCACATTATTACCCCAACCATGACTTGCAAGATTCTACTTAATTTTCCAGATTTATACTTTCTCATTTTCTCCCAACCTGCTGTTATCTTTGATTCATTCACACTTGTCACAGCTGTGAAAGGTCTTAGGTTTTGTGTGACTTGAAAGCCAACAATTTAGTTTTCCAGCTCGAAGAAGACAAAAGTCTTCTGAAACAGAGATAAAGATATTATTGTGCACTTTGTGTACTTCAGCAATGTTGGGAAGTGGTACAACTATATATCCAAACCGGAGTTTGAAAACATAAGAATTCAAACTACTACAATCTAAGTTCAAAATGTGCCTTAAGGTGTGAGGCTGGGGGGAGTAGGAGGGAACTTCGGAACACTGGTGGAGGGAAACTGATGCTGGTGGAGGGATTGATGCTAGAATGTCTATGTCCCAAGCTCAGCTATCAATGATGTTGCTATTTAATAAAATAAAAAATAAGTACATAAAAGAGAAAACTATTATCGTGATCATTGTGAAATAAATGCACAGAAGGAAAATTAATATTCTCTTTGCTTCTCTTTGACTTTCTAGTCCTGTGATATTGATCAAGACATGAGTGCTGTGTTTAAAATGAATCTTTGTCTTGCACTCATATGTGGAATATAAAGTAGCTGAGAGGTACAAGCTTACAATGATGCAATTTCTGGCAAATATTTCTCCGGACTTAGTTACTAAAATACTAAAATACAGAAATCCAAAACCGTGCGGCAGCTAGTGCGTCCTCTCGACCTCATATCTCTTCATTCTCAGCAATGGAAAACAAATTATCAAATGGTTTCTTTTCAGCAGGTCGACTTTAGTGGGGAGAAACTCCAAATCAATAATAATGAGCTTTTTGTTGAAATATTGAATGTAATCAAAGTAAAGTGAAACTAAAGTGAAATTTACCAGTTACACATGCGGGGTGGGGGGCTGGGGAGGTGAGGGGAGGGGGAGAGGTATATACTGTGATTCTTGGTGGTGGAATATGTGCACTGGTGAAAAGATGGATGTTCGAGCATTGTATAACTGAGACTTAAACCTGAAAGCTTTGTAACTTTCCACATGGTGATTCAATAAAAGAATAAATGTAAAAAAAATTTAAAAAATGAAAAATAAATAAATAAATAAAATGAATTTTTGTCACCTGAAGAAATTTGAGCCTGACTTCCCCCATGCCCCATACCTATGGTCTTCTAGAAGATACTCTGAAAAAAAGTTTCTTTCTATTTATTGTAGGCTAGGTATTTTCTTCAAATATGTTTTATGTTTTTTCAAACCCTATTTATATATTTGCAGTGCTGGGTCTCAAACCCAGGCTTTCACCCATGCAAGCAAATGTTCTGCATACTGGTCTTCAAATAACTATTTTTAGTATTAGCTCTTTTAACATGTTGATGTGTGAATATAAAAACTCTTACTTTCCAAGGAAAAAATACACGGTTATATACTACTTAGAAAAGCTATTAACTGCAAATAACAGATATCTATGTTTAATTAACCTTACACTAAGTGGTACTAGACAGGTATTAGTTTACAAATAGTCTTGAGTTAAATTATTCTAAAATATTTCAGACTTAATGGTAGACTTCAGGCATAGATCTCTGAAGTCTATTATTCTTCTCCTCATGATCCATCAATGACTCTTGTAAGTTTGAGAAATTTCCCTCAGACAGAAACAAAAGTCATTGTTTCTAAAACTTTTAGGTGGAAATAAGTGAAAAAAATGTTAACTTTAAAATTTGTTTCACTTCAAAACATAATTTTAATCTACATGAAAATATATTGATGAGCTACAATAAGAATTACTACACTTAACATGTCAAGATACCAATCTAGTAGTGATTTTGTATTAAAAATACATATACTATTGAAACTAGGTTTACATAAAATAAAACTCAATTACATTTTAACACCATTAGAGGATCTATGTGTACTTTATGTCTTTGTTTTGGGGGCACATTTGTAGTATTTGGGGCTTATTCTTATCTCTGTGTTCAGGGATGCCTCTTAGAAGTGCTCAGAGGACCATATGTAGTGCCAGGGATTGAACCAACATTGGCTGCAAGCAATGCAAGTGCCTCAATTCACATTTTATCTCTTTGGTCCCCTCTCTTTATATCTATATATATATAGATATATAGATGATATATATATGTATATATATACATATATCTTCAAATCATTAATTAGAATCTAAAACTGAATCTTTATAGATATTCATAAAACCGCATTCATATCTTTAAATATGACATGTTACATGATAATTTGAGGTTCTGGATAAATTTGTTTTTCTGTGTTCTTTAAACATATATTAATATGCAGCTTAATATTTGTAAGTTGAATGTCTTTTTATTGAAATGTGTTATATGTAAATTAAGGCATTTATTAAAAATACTTTATTGAATCACTATGAGATAGTTACAAGCTTTCATGTTTGGATTACAATCACACAAAGATCAAACACCCATCCCTCCACCAGTGCACATTCCCCACGACCAATATCCCTGGTATATCCCCTCCCCTTTCCCACCCTTCCCCTGCCTCCATGGCAGACAATATTCCCCATACTCTCTCTCTACTTTTGGGCATTATGGCTTGCAACACAGACACTGAGAGGTCATCATGTTTGGTCCATTATCTACTTTCGGCACACATCTTCCATCCCGACTGCTTCCTCCAGCCATCATTTTTTTAGTGATCCCTTCTCTATCCCATCTGCTTTCTCCCCTCCACTCATGAAACAGGCTTCCAGCTATGGAATTAAGGCAATTCTAAAAAGAAGACTTCATTACAGATTTGGAAACATCACAATGCTAATACTTCATCTTTAACATTTAGTTTATAATATATAAATATTTATATTGCACTGTAAAGGTGAAATTGCTTTTTTTTCTAGATTGAGTAGATGCTATTTTGAATCACAATTTTAGTAGTCGTTTAGAATAATTACCCCAAACTTTGTTGAAAATACTTAAAGTAATATACTTTTGTTAATTGATAAAAATGAAATACAGTTGGATATTTAAGATATTGCTTGTTGTGGCATGGTTTGGGCCCTGGTGTTTGGGGAATCATGGGATGCTGGGTGATAAAACTCTAAGATTCTTTCATAAAATCTGTGTGTTTTAGTCCTTTGCATCATCTACACGGCCCTAAATATGATGTAAAATTGTACAACACTGGATAATATATAGGCACTTCTGCAAGAAAATCAACAAGTAAGGCATATTACAACTAAATAGTGAGGACAATGTAGAAGTGATAATAATCACAAAGTAGAAGTGATAATAATCAGCATTTCAAGTATTTGACAAGATTAACAAATGTTAATGTTCTTGAAACTTAACAATTAATGTAATTAAGTTCAGTATTATTCAATTTATTTAGTTTTATGAAAACAGGTGATTTGCCTCTGGTTACAAAGACATTTAGATAATCTGAGTAACTTTTACCTTACTGTGAAATACTAAACGATCAAAACAAAAAAGTTCGTCAAGCTTGAAAATATGTCATAGAGTTGTAGAATGATGATTTAAAAAACATTTTTTTTCCTCAAAATCTTACTCTTGATTCTCATGATGTAGTCTGTGACCCTGTTGATGTTTGTGGTCTCTAATTGGTTGATGTGTCTGTGACTGGTAGTCACGAACACACTTGATTGTGGTACTCACACATTCGTTTGGGGTGCACACCAGCTGTACTTTAGCTTGTGGTGCTCATAACTTAGTCCTGGTGCTTACCTGGGATCACACTCCTTCAGTTTGGGTGTTTGCACCTGTGTTCACTGGGAGTCTGGCACACACATTTATTTCAGGTGTGCTGTTCACTGTGCACAGTAGTTGTGATGCTTGTACATACATGGCTGTGGTATAGTCTGAAATTGCTTGTGACACTGGAGTTCATAGCTTGTAGGGCTGCTAGGCACAAACATGCCTGCTGGCAAGTTTGTACTTGGTGCATCTGGGCAGCACGGTGGCCTGAACCCAATCACACTGGCAAGACTGACACTTTAGCCACTGGGCCACTTTGTACCCTGACTAGAAATGATAATTTGTTATTTTGTTTTTTTTGCTTTTTTGGGTCATACCCAGCTGTGCTCAGGACTGATTCCCAGCTCTGCACCCAGAGATCTCTGCTGGAGGGGTTTGGGGGATCGCATGGAGCACCATGAACTGAACCCAAGTCATGCACCTGACCTGCTGTATTATCGCTCTGGCCTCTTGACATGATAATTTTTTTTTTTTTGCTTTTTGGGTCACACCCAGCAATGCTCAGGGGTTACTCCTGGCTTTGCACTCAGGAATTACTCCTGGCGGTGCTTGGCGGACCATATGGGATGCCGGGGATTGAACCCGGGTCGGCTGCATGCAAGGCAAACGCCCTACCCGCTGTGCTATCGCTCCGGCCCCGACATGATAATTTCTAATGGTCACATTAACTAAAAAGAATGAATTACAACTGACCCACATGAACATTTAAAATTAATAAAATGGAAAATAGATCTGAAGGAATGACACAATAAAACACACGATAAGGAAAAAAAGATATGAAAGAAAAAGACTGAATGTACATGAGTATGTTTCTCATGAGGAAAAGAGAGAAATTAAAGTTGAAGACAATGCCAAATAAATAATATGTGATGGTTTTCTGAAAATAATCAAAGAAATAACAAATACAGAAAGTTAGACGCAAACAAGAAGAAAATGGATTGATACATGGAATAGTGGAGTGATTTTTCCAAAAACCACAAAGAGAATTTTCTCAGCCATAGAGAGAAAAGGCATTACCTATACCACAGTGTTGTATTACTATTATTACATTGCATTTATTTAATGCATTTATCCTTTCCTTCTGTCATTGTTTTCACAGTACCTGTGATCACAGACTTTTTGCTGTGCTGGAGTTCACAATTTTCACAATCTTGGTTGAAGTACCCAGGGGTTGTATAATGCCGTGGCTCTGTGAATCACAGCTGTAGTGCTGGTAGGTGTGCTCAGCTGTGTGGAATGGTGTCAGCGTTGGGACTCAAGGCCTATAGCATGCAAGGCCAGTGCTTCACTACTGTCATGTACCTAGGCCCCAGAATGATATCAAGCAATGGAAATCAGTATACAAAAGAAAAATAACTTTGAAAACAGTGTGGTTTTACTTTGTTTTTATTAAGTTTAAGTTTCAAAAATAGGGTCAATTGCCTCCGTGCTCATGGCCGCTCTTCATGGGCTCTGATGAGCCTCAACCCAGGAAAAACTCTTCAGAAAAAACCAGGCATGTGGGACCTGTGACTGAAATTGCCACGCTCACTCAGAGCAGAAATGGGCCTCCTCCCTCCATCTCCCAAGTTTACCAGTAGCTTGGCAGTCACACCCACAAACTGCCCCTGGTGCCATATAATCTCATCAATAGCCAAGATCCAGAGACTCAGAAATAAAGTTCCTGGAGGAGAGCAATATAGGCCTCACCTAAGAGTGAATCTGCTGTATAATTGTATTCTAAATTTTAGAATTCCTGGAGCAACCTCTCATACTCTACACCACTGTTCTACCAAGTGTAGCACACAACATTTGGTTCAGTTTAACAAACATGTTAGTAATCTTTTGCACAAGGGCTTAATGGCTCCAGGACAAAATACAACAATCTTCACACACTTTCCTCATAGGAAACTTTATTGGACCATTTTTAGCAGATTATTCATAGTAAGCAATACAGAAATTCATGGTTTTGGTTATGCTTTGGGGGTCATGTTTTGGGATCTAAGGTAGAAACATTTGAAATGAGTGGGAAAATGCAATGGTGGTAGGACTGGTGTTTGAATATTAAATGTAATGAATTATTGTGAACTGTCACTGTCACTGTCATCCGTTGTTCATCGATTTGCTCGAGCAGGCACCAGTAATGTCTCCATTGTGAGACTTGTTATTGTTTTGGCATATTGAATATGCCATGGGTAGCTTGCCAGGCTCTGCTGTGCAGGCGAGATACTCTCAGTAGCTTGCCAGGCTCTCTGAAGGGGGAGGAGGAATTGAACCCAGGTTGGCCGCATGCAAGGCAAATGCCCTACCCTCTGTGCTATAAAAATAAAATAAAATTTCAAAAATGAATTTTCAAAATTTTATTTTGTTTTCAAAAACTGATTATATTTTTTGAAAAACAAAGAATAAAGAGCATTTAAAAAATGAATTTCAAAAGAAAGGACATCAGCAAACATGTACCAGCACACTTTCCATCACTACAGCTGTGATTAAGGAGCTGCAACAATTATACAACTCCTGGGTACAGCATCCAAGTCTGTGAACATTGCAATCCAGTGTGTGAACTCCAACACTACAAAAAGTCTGTGATCCCAAATTCTGTGATAACAACAAAAGGAAAGGATAAATCTATTAAATTAATAAAATTTAATAATAGTAATATAGCATTATAGTATAAGTAATGCCTTTTCTCTCTGTCTTGAGGAATTTCTCCTTGTACATCAGAGGCTCCCGATAACGCTTAGCCTACTACGCCACTTAGCACCTCTGGAAATATATTTTCTTTCTTTATTTCTTTTTTTTTTTATGTCACACCTGGTGATGCTCAGGGTTTACCCCTGGCTCTGCATTTAGGAATTAATCCTGGTGGTGCTCGGGGGACCATACAGGATGCAAGTGATCAAACCCGGAACAATCACGTACAAGGCAAACTCCCTACCCACTTACTATCACTAAAACCATATCTTTGACCTAAAAGGGGTTTTCCCTTTACTCCCTCAGGATACGAGGGCCTCATCGATTATTACAGTGCCTAAATGATGCTTATTTGGGGGCACACTAATGTAGACCAATGAAAACGTTTCTAGAATGCAGCGATGATGAAGCAGTCATGAAAACTCACCTTGCATATGTCCAATTTCAAGGCATAAGTGATGAAGAGCTCTAGTTTCTGCATTCGGAAATCCAATGCTATGTTTACTCCAAGGTCGTTTTCCCCAGGAGTCCTTCCTAATTTACGACTGAGAGATCAGAATATTCTACTCAGGCCTATTTCTGAGAAACACAGGATTTCTCTTATGGAGACCTTTACTTGAAAGATTCAAAATGAACAAACTAGCCACTCTACTATTTACCATTAATTTAGGTTAAAATTCCTTTATTATCTGATAGCTATATTATTCTCTCAACTTCATTTCTATCAAAGATTTCTCTTAATAAAATATTTGCTTATTTAATTTTTGTTTCTACATCTTTAAGACTTGGATTAACACAGTATTTTCTAGTTTGAGGGATTAAGATCAAAGTTTAAGAGAAACCAAGAAAGTAAGCAGTTATATAGGGGAAAAAATCAAAATGAGAAATATAAATTTAACCATATCTATAACTAAAAATAAGTGGACTAAACTTCCTGCTAGAAAATGGAGATTACTAAACTATATAAAAAGAAAAAACATAATATTATTTTTGTAAGAGATACATTTTAGTTTAAAAATATACAAAAATCTTATTTATATATACTTCACAAACATCAAGAGAACTAAAAAGGTTATGTCAGTATTGAATAAAATAAAATTCAACATAAAGAACAATACTGAAGGCAAAAGAACATTTCATAATGCTAAAAAAGTTATGACATCAAAGAGCTAAAACCGTTATGAATGTATATGAATCTGACAACTATCTGCAGTAACTAAAACCAAACTGACAAATGAGTTGAAAGAAGAATCAAGTGAATCAACAATGATATGTATACCTGTCACCATAAAAATATTATTCATCATTTTTTAACATATAAGAACGAGATAATTAGTCATAAACAAAAGTTTCTCTTTAACAAGTCTACTTTCTTCTTTGCCTCCTTAGAGACAACCTCTATAAATAATTTGGTTTACATTCTTTCAGTTGAGGTGTTGTTTGTCTTTTGGGTCTGACCCACAGTGCTCAGAAGCTATTCCTGATAGTGTTGTTGGGGGAGACCATATCTAGAGTTGAGGATTGAACTGGGGTTAGCCACTTGCAGTGCAAGTATCTGATCCCTGTACCCTTCTTCCGGCTCCCATTACTTTAAAGCTTTTTTTTTTTTCCTTTTGGGTCACAGCCGGCAATGCACAGGGTTTACTCCTGGCTCTGCACTCAGGAATTACTCCTGGCGGTGCTCAGGGGACCATAGGGATGCTGGGATTTGAACCTGGGTCGGCCGAGTGCAAGGCAAACGCCCTACCTGCTGTACTATCACTCCAGGTCCCCCTAAAGCTTTCTTAACATAGGTGTTTATCCACACATGAGTCATTTTATGTTTTATTAGGGCATGTAAAAACGTAATATATAAAGTATTACAATTTATTTTATTAGATGCGAAAAACTCTAGGTAACTTTCATTTATGTAGACATTGAATAAATATTTCATGTTTTACTTGTTTATTGATAAAAATAATTAAATCCGTGTTACTTTTATTTAATGTCTAAAATAAGATGAATAACTTGGTAAATCCTGATGTTACAAAAAATATCAGTGTTACTTAATGATAGGGAACTTTTACCAAAACCATAGATAAGGTAAATACTTAAAAGCTGAATTAATGTTTACAGGGCTTGAGTATTATTATTCTTTATTAGAAACTGTCACATTGTTTTTCTAGATGACTGTTCTAGTTTCTCCTGTGTATTATAAAACTGTCCTTTCCTCAATACTCTTGCCAACAGTTGGTATTATCAAACATTTACCTGGGATGATGAAAGTTTTATTTTTTCCGTTGTTTTATTTAATTATTATCATTTCTGTCAAAAAAATTTCTGGACTGGAGCGATATCACATGTAGGGCATTTGCCTTGCATGTGGCTGACCTGGGTTCAATTCTCCGTCCTTCTCGAAGAGCCTGGCAAGATACCGAGAGTATTCTGCCCACACAGCAGAGTTTGGCAAGCTACCCGTAGAGTATTTGATATGCTAAAAACAGTAACAAGAAGTCTCACAATGGAGACATTATTGGTGCCTGTTACTGGTGCCCGCTTGAGCAAATCAATGAACAAGGGACAACAGTGCTGCAGTGCTACGTTAGTTCTGTCTTAGGGCAACACTTTGCAGTGCTCAGGGTTTAGTCCCAGATCTTTGCTGAGATGAAAGATGAGGATTTCCCGGTGGGCCATATTCAGTGCTAGGAATTGAATCATGTTTAAGGCAAGCAATTTTTCAACTGTACTAGTTCTCTAGCCCATTCTTTTTTTTAAATTTGAGTCACTTTGAGATACACAGTCACAAAGTTTTCATGATTTGGTTTCAGTCATTCAATGTCCCAATACCCATACCTCCACCAGTGTACATTTCCCACGTTTAGCTATTCATTCATTGTTCCATAAGAATTTCAGGAGTGTTTGATCAATTTCTTTCAAAAATGCCGTGGGTATTCTTATAGGGACCACAGTGAACCTATATAATGCTTTGGGAAGTATTGCCATTTGGACAATGTTAATTCTCCAAATAGGGCTTTTGTTTGGGGGGAGAATTTTGACTACCATTTCAATTTCCTCAGTAGTGATAAGTCTGTTCTGATTACGAGGCTTCTCTACTCCCTTTCTTTGTAAGTCATGCTAGTGGTTTATTGATCTTGTTTATTTTTTCAAAAAACAGCTCTTGGTTTTGTTAACTTTTGTTTTGCGGGGGGTCTTCCAGTTAATTTCTGCTCCTAGTTTTATAACTTCCTTCCTCTTGCCTAGTTTTGGCTTCTTTTATTGGTCATTTTCCAAGATCTTTAAGGTTAAATTACTTATGTGGGCTCTTTCTTCCTTCCTGATGATGCTTGCAGAGCTATAAACTTTCCTCTTAACACTGCTTTTGCTGCATCCCACTAGTTCTGCACTAGTTCTGGTAGCTCATCTTCATTCTCATTTGTTTCCAGGAACCTTTCGATTTCCTCTCAAAGCCACTGTTTGTTCAGTAGTGAGCTGTTTAACTTCCAGGTGCTTGATTTGATTCTGTTTCTGTGTGTGCTTCACTTTGATTTGCAGTGCATCAGTTCTAAGATATAGTTGATACTAGTTTTATCCTCTGAATTTTAGAGACCTGTTTTGTGACCCAGCATGTTTCTGTCTTGGAGAATGTCCCTCTGCACCAGAGAAAAATGAGTATTCAACTTTTGGGAGATGAAAAGACCTAACTATCTATCTTTCTATCTATCTATATCTATATATCTACTAACTCCCTCTCTTCCTTTTCTTCTCTCAAGTAAAGGATATTCTTGTTAGCTGTAGTCTGGTTGATCTATAGAGAGAAGAAAAATCTGAGTCCTGAAATGTCCAACTATTATTGTGTTGCTATCCATGTCTTTCTTCAAGTTTTAAGTATTTTGTTTTAAGCAATTGTTTTAACTATTTTACTGATTCCTAAAATGCATATACACTTAAAAGTGAGAGTTCTTTCTTGAAGTATGGATCCCTAGATCATTAAGAAATAACCTCCATTGTCTCTTATAACTTTCTTTAGTCTGAAGTCGTTGTAGTTTGAGACTAGCATGGCATCCTGGCTTTTTAGAATGGGGGTGGGGCCTGGGGAGGGGATGTTGTTTCCTTGTAAAATTGTTTACCAGTCTTTGATTGTGAGTCTGTGTTTACCCTGACTGTTCAGATATGTTTGTTGCAGGCAGCAGAATGTTGGGTTTAATTTTTGGATCCATCCTCCCATTCTACGTGTTTTATTTGATGTGACATTGACATTATCCCATTGACATTGAGAGAGATTACTGTTATGTTTTTTTTCCATATTTCTGCAGGAGTTTGCTTAGTTTTTCTTATGACCATGGTTTTGAGTTTATGAAGTTTCCGAGTTGCTGTTTGTCTGTGAAGCTGTGTATTGTTCCTTCAAGTATGAATGGAGTCTAGCTGGGTAAAACATTCTTGGTGAGGCAATTATTTCATGGATTTTTTTCTGTATATGCTCACACTGTCTTTGGGCCTGGAGGGTTTTGTCAGATAAACCTTCTGTAAATCTTATTGATGCTCTTTTAGAAGCAATTTCCTTCTTTGATCTTATTGCTTTCAGTATTCTATCTCTATTGTGGACGTCTTTCTGATTAGGATGTGTCTTGGAGTATTTTTATTTGAATTTCTTTTAGCTGGTACCCCTTGGGCCTCCTGGATCTGGGTGCATGCATCTTTCAGCTCTGGGAACTTCTCAGCAATGATGGCTTTGGCAGTTGCTTCTCTATCAGGGTTTTCTTTCTGTCCTTCAGTGATTCTTATGTTTTTGAACTCATCCAAATGTTCTCTTGTCATTCATTGGTTTGTTTTGAGGCTCTTTTCCATCTTCTGCTGTCTGGAGATGTTATCAGCTGTTATTCTGCTGCCCAGGCCTTCCAGTGAGTTTTTCATTTCAGCTACCAGATTTTTCAGATTGGTCATTTCTCTTTGCATTTTCCTCATTTTTTTTTTCAAACCCACTTGCATTTATTGGTGGTGCATTCCATTGTTTCTTTGAGCTCCTTATGCAGTCTTACAGCTCCATTCTAAATTCCTTATCAGAGAGGTTTTACAGGTCATTATTATTGGTTGGGTCATCGGGGCTAGCATCTTCACTCACAAAGCCTGGTGGGTTTCTCTGTTGCTTTATCATTGTGACCTTTGTAGTTTGGATTCTTGGGCTCACAATGCTTTTGTGGTTTTGGTGTAATGTTAGTTGGAGAAGGGTTAATGGACTTTTGGCCTATTGTGATTGTGATGGTCAGGCTGCCCTAGTTAAAGTTCCATAAAAGAGTCTAATTTGTAGTTTATGGCAGAGATTATCTTGCAGCAGCTGCTTGGGAAGCCACACCCACTGGTCCTTTGACCTGTGATTTTAGGTACTCCGTCCTTGCAGCTTGTGGCCCTAGTTTGGTGCCACCGCCAGCCTAGGGCCCACCTTCCCCTGATGGTCTTTGGGTCCTTGCCAATCTGCAATTAGTCATTGCTCTGGAAGCCACTCCCACAGGCCGCCCTTCTTGTTTTCATTTGCATAATATTTGTGACTTTCTTCTCTGTTATATACCACAAGTGCTTAGTTTCCTAGTTTTACATACATCACACACCATATTAATAAAATTTTATAATTTCTATAATTTTATGCTGCTTTTTTTTTGTGGGGGGGGGCAAAATGGTTATGTCTACTAGACTTATTCCTGGCTCTGTACTCAGGGATAACACCTACCCGGTATACCCTGTTATACTCTTTTTATTATGTGACACTGCTTCAATATTCTACTTTTTACTTTCAATTAGCACTTTTTTAAAAAATTTATTTATTTTTAATTAGTGAATCACCATGAGGGTACAGTTACAGATTTATACACTTTTGTGCTTATGCTTCCCTCATACAAAGTTCGGGAACCCATCCCTTCACCAGTGCCCATTCTCCACCACCAGTAAACCCAGCATCCCTCCCACCCTCCCCAATCCCATCTCCCCCCACCCCACCCTGCCACTGTGGCAGGGCATTCCCTTCTGTTCTCTCTCTCTAATTAGCTGTTGTGGTTTGCAATAAAGGTGTTGAGTGGCCACTGTTCTCAATCTCTAGCCCTCATTCAGCCCACAACTCCCTTCCCCCACATGGCCTTCGACTACATTATAGTTGGTGATCCCTTCTCTGAGTTGCCCTTTCCCCAGAATGTGAGGCAAGCCTCCAAGCCATGGAGTCAACCTCCTGGTACTTATTTCTACAATTCTTGGGTGTTAATCTCCCACTCTATTATTCTATATACCATAGATGAGTGCAATCTTTTTATGTCTGTCTTTCTCTTTCTGACTCATTTCACTCAGCATGAAACTTTTCATGCCGATCCACTTAAATACAAAATTCATGACCCCCTTTTTTCTAACAGCTGCATAGTATTCCATTGTATATATGTACCAAAGTTTCCTCAACCAGTCATCTGTTCTAGGGCATTCGGGTTTTTTCCAGATTCTGGCTATTGTAAACAGTCAATTAGCACTTTTTTATATCTTCATAAAATCGTATATGCTTCTAGAGGACAATGAATAAGTTTACATTGGTAAGCTATATACAGGTTAATTTCTGTTGCATCTCTTTTAAGATTTACCAGTGTGCTAGCATAGCAGTTAAATTTGTTGAATAAATAAAGTAGCAGATCTCTATCTCATTCTATTAGTGGGTCAGAGAAAATATATCATTAGGATGTGGTCTTTGTGTATTAATTCATATAATATTATTGCATCAGTACCTGGTGCCTGCAGTAATGTTGCTGTTTTTTTTTTCCCCTGGTCAGCTTATGGAAAAATGCTATTAAAACTGATTTTGGGGTTTCTTGAACATCATTCCACAGGATCTTCCATACACCAGACTCAAAACATTATCAATAAGGTAGAACAGTAAGGAACAATCTATCACAGAATCAAAACAACATCAACAATAGGCATGGAGAGGAAGGAACAATCTCTGGGTGTCTGTTCTTAACACCTTGCCAAATCTACACAATAGATATTGATTAATAATAACAGTGATACTATCTTGGAAGTCAGTTATAAAGCAATAATATAAAATTAAAATGCAATGATAATATTATTTTGTGATAACCTTGTTCTATTTTATTAAGCAATTTAATTATTTAGTGATGATATTCTTTTTTTAGGGAGAGTCACACCAATTGGTGTTCAGGGTAATAATTGAAGTGCCAGGTATCAAACTAGGGTTGACTGTGTGCAAGACAAATACTTTATTTTTTTTTTTTTTGCTTTTTTTTGGGGGGGGTCACACCCAGCGATGCTCAGGGGTTACTCCTGGCTTTGCACTCAGGAATTACTCCTGGCGGTGCTTGGGGGACCATATGGGATGCCGGGGATCGAACCCGGGTCGGCCACGTGCAAGGCAAACGCCCTACCCGCTGTGCTATCACTCGGGCCCCAAGACAAATACTTTAATCACTGCACTATATTTCCAGTCTGATAAACATTTTTTTAAAACTGCTGAAGTGATTTGATCAAGGGTGTATAGATAAACTAATAAGTCAATTTTAATAGAATTCTGAAAGTATGCCTCTGAGTCTTGATTCCCAATGTTTTTTCCCATTGCAAATCCCGCCTGGAAAGGGTTGTCAAGCTATAAATAGCTAATTTAAATAATGTTAAATAGCCCTAAACTTGACACATTGGATTTTTGCATCATCTTATTAATCAGGACAGCCATCTGGCACTACCATGGCTTTCAAAATACTATGGAGAGTGAATGGATTAAGGCAAGGTCATTCTAGGAACTTAAAGAGTGATGATGTACATTTTCCTCTTGTTCCCAAGTCTGTTTTGTGGGAAATGTCAGTAGTAGCCTGATTTACTTCTTATGTTTATATTATTCTTGGTGAAGTGGTACTGAATTGTTCTGGTCTGGTCAAATAGACCTAGTTTAAAGGATATTTTAGTTGTAAGGACTTTTATTAAAAATAGAGCAAGGCAGATATTGCAGTAGAAGTTGTACAGCTGATCTAAATATTTTTCTCTTGCAAAGGGAAGGGTTTTGTATTATTTAAGTAAAACTACCAAGACTTCCCACCTTAGACTAAGAGGAGTCATTGGTAGTGGAGAGATGGCTTTCATTAAACTGGGAAAACAAAGGCAAGGTACCAGAAGAGTTCAGAGAATTCTCATTCTGGGTTTCTAACCAGTAGCATGTAGCTAAAACTGCACTTTGCAGAATAGTTAGAACAAAATATTGTATATAACGTAACAAAGAAATTATTTAAAATATATGCTACACTTCTTTTTTTTTGGGGGGGGGGGCGGTCAGACTGGAGCGATGGCACAGCTGATACGGCGTTTGCCTTGCACATAGCTGACCCGGGTTTGATTCATTCATCCCTCTCGGAGAGCCCAGCAAACTACCTAGAGTATCCTGCCTGCTCAGCAGAGTCTGGCAAGCAACCCATGATGTATTTGATATGCCAAAAACAGTAACAACAAGTCTCACAATGGAGATGTTACTGGTGCCCACTTGAGCAAAAAAAAAAAAAGGGACAGTGCTACAGTGTTTTTGGGTCACACCTGGAGACACTCAGGAGTTACTCCTGGCTTTGCACTCAGGAATCACTCATGGCGCTGCTCAGGGGACCATACGGGATGCTGGAAATCAAAGCAGGGTTGGCCGAGTTCAAGGCGAATGCCCTACCTATTGTGCTATTGCTCCAGTCCCATGCTACACTACTTTTTAAAAACAAATACAAAGTTGTCAATAAGCTTTCTCAAGGATATTAGCCCAAGGATAAAATTATCTTCTCATGACCTTTTCATATCCAAAGAGCTGTGAGGAGCTTGAATGACAGCTCTGCCTGAAATCATCTCAAAAATCACTGGCCCCATGTCTGCCTGAATACTAATAATTTTGGATTCTTATTAACTTTTGGTCAAAAGAAGTTAAAAAAACAAAAAGAAAGAAAAAGGAGATACCTCTCTCCTAAGATTCATTCTCACACAAATAACTTTAATTGCGCTATTAACTCTAGACTCTTAGGCCAATAACAATTAACTTAATAATTGCTTTAATTTACTAAACAATTTAAATGTGTCCCTATACATAAATTTTGCAGAGTATATAAGCACTACAATTTATGAGGTTAAATTATATTTAAGAGGCTAATTAGTGTAATTTGGTTTTTTTAGTATCAAAATTCTAATAAAATATACTTAACAAGGCAACCTAAAGATCATTTGTGCCCAATCCTTCATCATTTCTAAAAGGCTTCCATTCTGAATATTTGTGTCTGAAATATACTGTTTCAGAGAAAGCTGTGAAAATGACAAAAAATGTGTTACATATTTGAGTGTTGGGGGTGGGTAGGGGGTGTTTGTTTTGGGACCACATCCAGCGGTGTTCAGAGCTTACTCCTAACTCCGCACTCCTGGAGGTGCCTAGGATCCTAGAAATATGTGGCGCCAGGAATCAAACCCAGGTTGGCTTTATGTAAGACAAGCACCTACCCTCTATACAATCCCTCCTGCTTCATTATGCTACTTTTAAATATATGTAGCATTTTAGAATTTTTAAAATACCTATCATCAATTTGCAGCTGCACGACATCTTATAGCCTAGTTCTCCCTCTGGGAGAACCTGGCAAGCTACCAAGAGTTTCCTGCCCACATGGGAGAGCCTGGAAAACTCCCCATGGTGTACTCATATGCCAAAACCAGTAACAATGCTGGTCCTCATGCCCCTGATTCTGAAAGAGCCTCCAATGCGGCATCGTTGGGAATGACGAGTAAAGAGAGGCTTCTAAAATCTCTGGGCTAGCAAAACAGATGACTGGTTAAAGAAACTCTGGTTCATCTACACAATGGAATACTATGTAGCCGTCAGAAAACATGAAGTCATGAAATTTGCATATAAATGGATCAACATGGAAAGTATCATGTTGAGTGAAATGAGTCAGAAAGAAAGAGACAGACATATAAAGATTGCACTCACATGTGGAATATGATGTAACTGAGAAGTACAAGTTGGCAATGATGCAACTTCTGGCAGATATCTCTCTGGACTTAGTTACTAAAATACTAAAATACGGAAACCCAAAACCGAGAGGCCGCTAAGTGTGGTCACTCGACTTTATACCTCTTCATCCTCAGCAATGGAAAACAAATTATCTAATGCTTCCTTTTCAGCAGGTTTGACTTTAGGGGAGAGACTCTCCAAACAATAATAGTGAGTTTTGTTGAAATATTGAATGCAATCAAAGTGAAAGTAAAGTGAAATTTATTAGTTACACAGGCGGGGGGGGGGCTAAGGGGGGGCTAGGGGTGTGGGGGGTTAGGGGTGTGGGGGTGCGGGGTGGAGCTATACTGTGATTCTTGGTGGTGGAATATGTGCACTGGTGAAGGGATGGGTATTCGAGCATTGTATAACTGAGATTTAAACCTGAAAACTTTGTAACTTTCCACATGGTGACTCAATAAAAAATTTAAAATTTAAAAAAAAATAAAAAAATAAAATCTCTGGGCTAGGACGAATGGAGACGTTACTGAGACCGTTCGAGAAATTCGACAACCAACTGGATGATGATGATGATGATGATTTGGGATTTATTCAATATTTGTTTATTGGGGACACACCAGATAGTGCTCAAGGCTTATGTTTTTTTGGCTCTGTGTTCAGGTACTGCTCCTGGTGGAGCTTGGGTGATGCACAAGGTATTGGGATCAAACCTGTCTCAGTCTCATGGAAGGCAAGAGCCAGACCCATTGTACTATATTTCCAGTTCCTTGTTCAATCTTTATATAGAAGGTCATTTCCAAGGTCATATATCCAGGACACAGAGGACAAAACTCATTTTCTGGCTCCTAGTTTTCTAAAACATATATTATTTGGGAAAGATTCTACAACTCCTATACATTGATTTAACCAAAAAAGAAAACAGTTTTGAAACAGTTTTTGCATTTCCTCCATTTCTATTAAGTATTAAAAATTCAAGAGGCTTAGAAGGTATAGTTTTAAAAGGAATTAATATATTTTAAGAAATGAAAATTGTTCTCTGTGACAGAGAAAGCTATTTATAATATTAACAGCCAATATTTTTCCTCTTTAACTCAGCAAGTGAGCTGAAGACTCAGATTATTTTGCCAAGTAGTCTGCCTAGAACACAGCTGCGGGGCATGTTGCAGGTTGTCAGGAAATACCCATTTCAAACCTTAAAATTATTGTATTGGCCACTGTTGGAAGCAAAAATTACTCAAAGAAGACTGTTTCTAACACTAAAATTGTCATCATTAGTATGCACTATGTGTGCTTTTGTATATTGTGTTCCTTACAGTGAAAATAAAAGAATTTCGTATTCAAAGTGATTCAAAGTGATCTTGGATGCTTTTTTTTTCTGGCCACCAAATTATTATAGACCTAAAAGATCACCAAGCTGCTTCATAAATTCTGTGAAAATTACTAGAAAACCCATAAAACTAGATTCTCTGTTCATGGCCATATGTTACTGACATGACGAAGTTGCCTGATGTTGTGGTCTTGTTTGTACCTTGTCAGTACTCTTCTGAACTCACCTTGCCATTAACAGAATGCAATTCCTTGTGATTAGAGTTGCTTTGCATTTATAGAATCCACTTTTAGGTGCCAACCATGTGGCTTCACATCAAATCAATTCATGCCACCAGGTTTATTTATTTATTTATTTACTTTTAGTTTTTTTAAAATTTTAATTAGTGAATCACCATGAGGTACAGTTACAAACTTATGAACTTTTATGTTTGCATTTGGTTTACATCCCTCCACCAGTGCCCATTCTCCTCCACCAATGTTCCCAGTATCCCTCCCACCACCCTCATCCCAACCCCCACCACCCCACCCTGCCTCTGCGGCAGGGCATTCCCTCTTATTCTCTCTTCTGTTGGATGTTGTAGTTTGCAATAGAGGTATTGAGCGGCCGTCATGTTTGGTCTATAGTCTACTTTTGGTATGCAGCTTTCAACCCAAGTGGGTCCTCCCAACATTCTCTACTAGGTGTTCCCTTCTCTATCTCTGCTGCCTTTTCGTCCAGCATGTGAGGCCAGTTTCCAAAATGTGGGTCAGACCTCCTTGTTCTTATATCTACTACTTTTGGGTGTTAGTGACCCATTGTGATAATTTATATTCCACATATAAGTGCAATCTTTCTATATCTGTCCCTTCCTTTCTGACTCATTTCACTCAACATGATACTTTCCATGTTGATCCACTTATATGCAAATTTCATGACTTCATCTTTTCTAACAGCTGCATAGTATTCCATTGTGTAGATGTACCAAATTTTTTTTTAACCAGTCATCTGTTTTGGGGCTCTCTGTTTTTTTTTTTTTCCAGATTTTGGCTATTGTAAATAGTGCTGCAATGAACATACAAATGCAGATGTCATTTCTACTATAGCTTTTTGCCTCTCTGGGATATATTCCCAGGAGTGGTATTGCTGGATCAAATGGGAGCTCAATTTCTAATTTTTTGAGAATCGTCCGTATTGTTTTCCAAAAGGGCTAAACCAGTTGGCATTCCCACCAGCAGTGAAGGAGAGTCTCTTTCCCCCCTCATCCGTGCCAAGGCCGGTTGCTTTTGGTTTTTTTGGGGATGTGGGCCAGTCTCTGTGGTGTGAGGTGGTATCTCATTGTTGTTTTGATCTGCATCTCTCTGATGATTAGTGATGTAGAGCATTTTCTCATGTGCCTCTCAGCCATTCGGATTTCTTCCTTGGGAAAGTTTCTGTTCATTTCATCACCCCATTTTTTGATTGGGTTACATGCCACCAGGTTTAAATTGATGGTTACCTATCATAAAAGCATTCTTTTCACTTCTAATTACTTTACATGATTAATTAGGGATACTTAATTGCATTCAGAATAATTTCCCTTTGATTAATTTCAAATGAATTGATCAGAGATCTTAACTATTCCTACAAAATCTTTTGTTTGCATACAATGCAGCACCATCAAAGCAATGCAGGAGCCATGGCCCTGGGTCTCTGGTCCACAGTTCCCAGATTCTTCAAGATATCCAAGAATAAAAATATAGAATAATTAAGATGCTTGTACTCAGACTTGGAAATTAAGATGCTCGTACTCAGAAAAGTTTATTGAAAAGTAGAAGAGTAGAAAATTCTCTAGCTAGGAAGGAGTTTAGTACACGATTAAACTAAGGATATTCATTTTGTGTTTTATAGAAAAACTGGGTTTTTGTGTTTCTATGAAAATATCAGAGAATTTCCATTCATTTCCTAAAGATATTGTATTATTTAGGACCCATTTGTGTTGCAAAGTTTAACATCTTGCATTCTCACTTAGGCAGGTGGGAACTGTTTGCTAATTTAAGAACTTTCAGGTTATATATTTCCCCAGTTATTGCTGTCTTCTGTGAGCCCAGATTCAGTAGCCCTGGATAACTGTGAACTTCTTCATCTTTGAGAGAGCTTAGGAATTTTTAAAATGTATTTTTAAAAGAATGTTTAAAATGTATAAGGGGACACCTAAAATGGAACCGTTCTGCACAGCTGACAAGGAGAAACTGAAGCTTCCTCTTTCAGTAGGAGTCATATACCACCATAGTCATAGGTTCTGGTGAGGTTCTAGAGAAGGGAGATATACAAAGGTGAATATTCCAGAAGTAAGTATCTTATGAACATTTAAAAAACCTGCTTATTACAGACCTCTGGGCACCAGTATACCCCATAGAAAATAATAAAATCTATGTTTAATTTTAATTCTTGAAAAAAAGTGTTATTCTTCTGGTAGTATCATTTTTAGTTTCCTTGAAAATTTATTTATTTTCTTTTTTGATTGAATCACCGTGAAATACAGTTACAAAGCTTTTGTGATTGGGTTTCAGTCATACAATGTTCCAACACCCATCCCTTTACCAGTGCACATTTCCCACCACCAAAATCTCCTGTATCCCTCCTATCACCGCCCCTCCCCCCAACCTGCCTCTATGGAGGGCGCTTTTCTTGTCTCCTTTCTCTCTCTCTCTTTTTCTCTCTCTTGTTGTGGACATTATGGTTTGCAATGCAAATACTGAGAAGCCATCATGTTTGGTTCTTTACCCACTTTCAGCACACATCTGCCATTCAGAGTGATCCCTTCTAATCATCATTGTCATAGTGGTGCCTTCCCTATTCCAACTGCCCTCTCCTCCAGCAATTGAGGGAAGCTGCCAACCATCTACCATTCTTCCTGACCCTCATTTCTACTGTCCATGGGTGTTTGTCTCATACTACGTTTAAAAAAATATATTCCACAAATAAGTGCAGTCATTCTGACTTATTTCACTCAACGTGTTACTTTCCATGTTCGTTCATTTGTAAGTGAATTCATTAACTTCTTTCTAATGGCTGTATGGTATTCCATTTTGTAGATATGCTATAGTTTCTTTAACCACTGTGCTATTCTCAGGCATTCAGTTTGTTTCCAGATTCTGGCTATTTTAAACAGTGCTGGAAAAAATAAAGAAGTGCAGATGGCATTTCTACTGTGTGTTTTTTGCGTCTTGGGATAAAATTATATTCCCAGAAGTGGTATTTCTGGATCATATGGAAGGTCAATTTCTAGTTTTTTTGAGGAATGCCCATAGTTTTCCAAAAGACTGAACCAGTTGGCATTCTCACCAACAATAAATGAGAGTAAATTTCTCTCCTCATCTGCACCAGCACTGGCTTTTCTTATTCTTTTTGATGTGTGCCAGTCTCTATGGTGTAAGATTATATATCTCATTTTTCATTTTTAAACAATTTTTTAGTGAATTACCATGATGTACAGTTACAGACTTAGAAACTTCTGTGATTTTGTTTCAGTCATAAAATGATCAAGTACCCATCCCTCCACCAGTGCATATTTTCCACCACCAATGTTCCCAGTATCCCTCCCGCCACCCCCCTACCCCATCCCCTCCACCTGCTTCTGTGGCAGGCACATTCTCGTTTACTCTCTCTCTCTCTCTCTCTCTCTCTGTCTTTCTCTCTCCTTTTGGGTGTTATGGTTTGCAATGCAGGTAGTAAGTGGCCAACATGTGTGGTCTATAGTCTACTTTCACCACACATCTCCCATCCCAAGCGAGCCCTCCAAGCATCATTCATTGTTGTTTTTATTTGCATCTCTGATGATTAGCAGTGTAGAGCAATTTTTCATGTGTTTTTGGTCATTTGTAGGTCTTCTTTGAGGAAATTTCTGTTCATTTCTTCTCCCCCAATTTTTTTATGGAGTCGGAGATATTTTTCTTGTAAAGTTCTACCAGTGCCTTCTATATCTTGATATTAACCCCTTATCAGATGGGTATTCAGTAAATAATTTTTCCCATTCTTTTGCTGTCATTGTATCTTGGTCACAATTTCTTTTGAGGTGCAGCAGATCCTTCTTAGTTTAATGTAGTCTTATTTGTTTTTATTTGCTTCTACTTCCTTGCTCAGTGGTATTTCATCTTTAAAGATACCTTTAGCTTCAGTGTCATGAAGGATTCTGTCAATGTTTTTCTCCATGTGCTGTATGAATTCAGGTCTGGTATTGAGGGTTTTAATCCATTTTTATCTAGACACTTGTGCCTGGTGTTAGACAGAGGTCTGAGTTCATTTTTTTGCATGTAACTGTCCAGTTTTCCCAGCACCACTTGCTCAAGAGGCTTTTCTTGCTCCACTTCACATTCTTTTTTTTTAAATTAATTTATTTTTTAATTAGTGAGTCACAGTGAGGAGTGAGGGTACAGTTACAGATTCACACATTTTTGTTCTTGTTTTTCCCTCATGCAATGTTTAAGATCCCATCCCTCCACCAGTGTCCATTCTCCACCACCAATGAACCCAGTATCCCTCCCACCCCCCAGTTCCATCCCCCCGCCCCACCCAGCCTCTGTGGTGAGGCATTCCAATTTGATATCTCTCTTTCCTTTTGGGTGTTGTGGCCTGAAATAGGGGTATTGAGTGGTCATCCTGTTCAGTCTCTAGTCTACTTTCAGCACGCATCTCCCTTCCCGTGCAGGATCTCCAGTCCCATATTACTTGGTGTTCCCTTCTCTGTCTGGGATGACTTTCCCCTCGCGTGTGAGGCCACTTTTCAAGCTATGGAGCCAACATCCTGGTAATATATACTGCCATTCTTGGGTATTAGTCTCATACTCTGTTGTTCTATATTCCACAGATGAGTGCTGCGATCTTTCTATGTCTGTCCTTCTCTTTCTGGCTCATTTCACTTAGCATGATACTTTCCATGCTGATCCGCTTATATGCAAAGTTCATGACTTCATCATTTCTGACAGCTTCATAGTATTCCATTGTATATATGTACCAAAGTTTCTTTAACCAGTCGTCTGTTCTCGGGCACTCAGGTTTTTTCCAGATTCTGGCTATTGTAAATAGTGCTGCGATGAACATATAAGTGCGGATGTAATTTCGACTATACTTATTTGTTTCTCCTGGATATATTCCCAGAAGTGGTATTGCTGGATCAAATGGGAGCTCAATTTCTAATTTTTTGAGAATAGTCCATATTGTTTTCCAAAGGGACTGGACCATTTGGCATTCCCAACAGCAGTGTAGAAGGGTCCCCTTCTCCCCACATCCTCTCCAACAACGATTGCTTTTGTTCTTTTGGATGTGTGCCATTCTCTGTGGTGTGAGGTGGTATCTCATGGTTGTTTTGATTTGCATCTCCCTGATGATTAGTGATGCAGAGCATTTTTTCATATGCCTTTTGGCCATTCGTATCTCTTCCTTGGAAAGGTTTCTGTTCATTTCTTCGGTCCATTTTCTGATGGAGTTGGATGTTTTCTTCTTGTAGAGTTCAACCAGTGCTTTATATACCCTTGATATCAAACCTTTATCAGATGGGTATTGGGTGAATATCCTTTCCCATTCTGTAGATTGCCTTTGAATTCTGGTCACTGTGTTTTTTGCGGTGCAGAAGCTTTTTAGTTTAATATAGTCCCATTTGTTTATCTCTGTTTCTACTTGATTGCTTAATTCCGTGTCATTTTTGAAGATACCTTTAGCTTCTATATCATGAAGGGTTTTGCCGACCTTGTCTTCGAGGTACCTTATGGATTGTGGTCTGATGTTGAGGTCTTTAATCCATTTTGATCTGATTTTTGTGCATGGTGTTAGGTCAAGGTCTAAGTCCATTCTTTTGCATGTGGTTGTCCTCCACTTCGCATTTCTTGATCCTTTATCAAAGATTAAATATATTCAATTTTATTCCATTGGTCTGCAGGTATATGTCTATTTCAATGCAACACTCTTTTAATTACTACTGCATTGTAGTACAGTTGAAGTTGCGGAAGGTGATACCTCTCATCGTTTTCCCAAGGATTGCTTTAGATATTCATGGAAAGTTACTGTTCCATATGAATTATCCGGAGTTTTTTGTATATTTCTTTGAAAAATGTCATGGGTACCCTTATAGGGACCACATTGAACCTGTCTAATGCTTTGGGGAGTATTGCCATTTAGAGGATATTAATCTTTTTGGTCCATGAGCAAGTATGTGTCTTCATTTCCTCGTGCTCTCTTTTATTTCCCGAAGTACTGTTTTGTTGTTTTCTTTGTAAAAGTCCTTCACCTCTTTAGTTAAATTGATTCCCAGGCACTGAGAATTATTACAGAATTTTTAATATATATATCTCTTTATTCTCTTTTATTGTTTGTATGTAGGAAAGCCATTGATTGGGGGGGTATTGATTTTGAAATTTGCAACTTTACTGTACAAACCTATTGTTTATAGGAGCTTTTTTGATAGGGTCTTGAGGATATTCTATATATACAATTGTCATCTACAAATAGTGAAAACTTGACTTCTTTATCTATCTGGATGCCCTTGGTATATTTTTCTTCCCTAACTGCTATAGCAAGTACTTCAAGTACTATATTGAATACAAATGGTGAGAGTGGGCAACCTTGTCTTTTCCCCAATCTTAGAGTGACGGCTTTTAGTTTTCCCCCATTGAGAATACTGCTTGCTGTGGGCTTGTGGTAGATGACTTTGACAGTACTGAGGAAAATTCCTTCAACTCCCATTTTGTTGAGAGTGATTATTATAAATGAGTGCGGGATCTTGTCAAATGCTCTCTGCATCTATTGATAATATCATCTGGTCTTTATCCCTTCTTTTACTGAATGGTTTATTATGTTGATTGACTTGCAAGTCTTAAATCATCCTTGCACTTTGGTACCTGCATCTGTTGAGGTGCAGAAGCTTCTTAGTTTAAGGTAGTCTCACTTATTTATCTCTGTTTTCACTTGCTTGGCCAGTAGCGTGTCATCTTTAAAGATACCGTTGGCTACAATATTGTGGAGGGTTTTGCCGACCTTGTCTCCTATGTACCTTGGGGATTCTGGTCTGATGTTGAGGTATTTAATCCATTTTAATCTGACTTTTGTACATGGTGATAGGTGGAAATCTCAGTCCATATTTTTTGCATATAGCTGTCCAGTTTTGACAGCACAATTTGTTAAACATGCTTTCCTTGCTCCACTTTACCTTTCTTGCTCCCTTATCAAAGATTAGATGATCATGTATTTGGTGGTGTGTGTCAGAATATTCAACCCTGTTCCATTGGTCTGCGTCTCTGCCTTTGTTCCAGTACCATGCTGTTTTAATTACTACCGCTTTGTAATATAGTTTGAAGTTGGGGAGGTTGATTCCTCCCATTTTCTTTTTCCCAAGAATTGCTTTAGCTATTCGTGGGGGCTTATTGTTCCATGTGAATTTCAGGAGCGCTTGCTCCATTTCTTTGAAGAATGTTAAGGGTATCCTTATAGGGATCACATTGAATTTGTACAAAGCTTTGGGGAATATTGCCATTTTGATAATATCAATTCTTCCAATCCATGAGCAGGGGATATCTTTCCATTTCCTCGTGTCCTTTTTTATTTCCTGAAGTACTGTTTTGTAGTTTTCATTATACAAATCCTTTACCTCCTTAGTTAAGTTTATTCTGAGGTATTTGATCATTTGAGGCACAATTGTGAATGGGATTACTTTTATCATGTCGCTTTCTTCTCTCTCATTATTTGCGTATAGGAAAGCCATGAACTTTTGGGTGTTGATTTTATAACCTGCAACTTTACTATACAAGTCTATTGTTTCTAAGAGTTTCTTGGTAGAGATTTTAGGGTTCTCTAAGTATAGTATCATATTGTCAGCAAATAGTGAGAGCTTGATTTCTTCCTTTCCTACCTGAATTCCCTTGATATCTTTTTTCTTGCCTAACCGCTGTATCTGCAAGTACTTCCAGTGCTATATTGAATAGGAGAGGAGAAACTGAGCATCCTTGTCTCGTCCCTGATCTTAGAGGGAAGGCTCTTAGTTTCTCCCCATTGAGGATGATGCTTTCCATAGGCTTGTGGTAGATGGCTTTTTTTCTATATATATATTTTTATGATTGTGCATATTTTATTTTATTTTATTTTTTAATTTATTTATTTTTAATTAGTGAATCACCGTGAGGGTACAGTTACAGATTAACACATTTTTCTGCTCATGTTTCCCTCATACAAAGTTCGAAAACCCATCCCTTCACCAGTGCCCATTCTCCACCACAAATAAACCCAGCATCCCTCCCATACTCCCCAATCCCATCTCCCCCCACCCCACCCTGCCATTGTGGCAGGGTATTCCCTTTTGTTCTCTCTCTCTAATTAGGTGTTGTGGTTTGCAATAAAGGTGTTGAGTGGCCATTGTGTTCAGTCTCTAGTCTACATTAGGCACGCATCACCCTTCCCCCGCATGGACTCTGAGAACATTTTACTTGGTGTTCCCTTCTCTATCTGAGTTGCCCTCTCCCCAGAATGTGAGGCCAGCCTCCAAGCCATGGAGTCAACCTCCTGGTACTTATTTCTACTATTCTTGGGTGTTAGTATCCTACTCTGTTATTCTATATTCCACAGATGAGTGCAATCTTTCTATGTCTGTCTCTCTCTTTCTGATTCATTTCACTTAGTATGATACTTTTTATGCTGATCCACTTATATGCAAAATTCATGACCTCATTTTTTCTAACAGCTGCATAGTATTCCATTGTATAGATGTACCAAAGTTTCTTCAACCAGTCATCTGTTCTAGGGCACTCGGGTTTTTTCCAGATTCTGGCTATTGTAAACAGTGCTGCGATGAACATATAAGTGCAGATGTCATTTCGACTATACTTTTTTGTTTCTCTGAGATGTATTCCCAGCAGTGGTATTGCTGGGTCAAATAGGAGTTCAATTTCTAATTTTTTGAGAATCGTCCATATTGTTTTCCAAAAGGGATGAACCAGTCGAAATTCCCAAAAAATATGGAACACTTCACGAATTTGCGTGTCATCCTTGCTCAGGGGCCATGCTAATCTTCTCTGTATCGTTCCAATTTTAGTATATGTGCTGCCGAAGAGAGCACTTGTGGTAGATGGCTTTAACTATATTGAGGAAAGTCCCTTCTATACCCATTTTGGCGAGAGTTTTCATCATAAATGGGTGCTGGATCTTTTGAAATGCTTTCTCTGCATCTATTGATATGATCATATGGTTGTTATCTTTTCTTTTGTTGATATGATGGATTATGTTGAATGATTTCCGAATGTTAAATCATCCTTGCATCCCCGGGATGAATCCCACTTGGTTGTGGGGAAAGGATATTTTCCCAATACCCATCGAATAAGGGGTTGATATCAAGGATATACAAGGCACTGGTTGAACTCCAAAAGAAGAAAACTGCCGACCTGATAAAAAAAATGGGGTGATGAAATGAACAGAAACTTCTCCAAAGAAGAAATCTGAATGGCTGAGAGGCACACGAGAAAATGTTCAACGTCACTAATCATCAGGGAGATGCAGATCAAAACAACAATGAGATGCCATCTCACAGCACAGAAACTGACCCATATCCAAAAAAGCAAAAGCAATCGGTGTTGGCACGAATGATGGGATTAAGGGACTCTTCTTCACTGCTGGTGGGAATGCTGACTTGTTCAGAGTGCCCAAAAACAGATGACTGGTTAAAGAAACTTTGGTACATGTACACAATGGAATTCTATGCAGCTGTTAGAAAAGATCAAGTCATGAAATTTGCATATAAGTGGATCAACGTGGAAAGTATCATGTTGAGTGAAATGAGTCAGAAAGAAAAAGACAGACATAGAAAGGTCACACTCATATGTGGAATATAAAGAAACAAAGAGGTATGAGCTTGCAATGATGCAACTTCTGGCAGAAATTTCTCTGGATTTAGTTACTAAAATACTAAAATACAGAAATCCAAAATCTTGTGGCCGCTACGACCTCATATCTCTTCATTCTCAGCAATGGAAAACAAATTATCAAATGCTTCTTTTCCAGCAGGTTCCACTTTGGGGAGGGGGGAACTGCAAACAATAATAATGAGTTTTTTGTTGAAATATTGAATGTAATCAAAGTAAAGAGAAAGTAAAGTGAAATTCATCAACTACATAGGCGGGGTGGGGGGCTGGAGGGATGGGGGGTGTGGGGGGAGGTTTACTGTTGTTCTTGGTGGTGGAATTTGTGCACTGGTGAAGGGATGGGTGTTCAAGCATTGTGTAACTGAGACTTAAGCCTGAAAGCTTTGTACCTTTCCACATGGTGATTCAATAAAAGAAATAAATTTTAAAAAATCATCCTTGCATCCGCAGGATGAATCCCACATGGTTATGTGTATAATCTTTTTGATGAGTTGTTGGATTTCATTTCCTAGTATTTTGTTAACAATCTTTACCTCCATGTTCATCAGGTTTATCGGCCTTTAATTCTCTTTTATTTGGTATCTCTGTTTGCTTTTAATATTTGAGTGGTATCTGCCCCATAAGAAATTGTTCAATTTCCTGGAACGCCTGAAAAGAATTATGAGTAGGTCCTCTTTCAAGGTTTGGAAGAATTCACTAATGAATCCATCTAAACTGGAGGTTTTGCTTTGGGGAGATTTTTGATTACCATTTCAATTTCCTTTACAGTGATACATCTTTTATGTTTTTTAGGGTTCTCCTCCCTTTCTATGTCAGTATTCCTAGTGGTTTATCAATCTTGTTTATTTTCTCAAAGAACCAGCTCTTGTTTTTGTTAGCCTTTTGTTTTTTGGGGGAGTACCGGCTCTTAATTTCTTCTCTATGTTTTATTGCTTCTTTCCTCCTGCCTGACTTGGACTCCTTTAGTTTGTAATTTTCCAACATCTTAAACTGTGAGGTAAAATTATTTATGTGGACTCTTTCTTCATTCCTGATTAATGCTTGCAGAGCTATAAACTTTCCTCTTAACACTGATCTTGCTGTGTCCCACAAGTTCTTGTAGCTTGTCTTCATTCTCATTTGTTTCCAGAATCGTTTGATTTCCTCTTTTACTTTCACTCTAACCCACTGGTAATTCAGTGAGCTGTTTAATTTCCAGGTGTTTGATTTGATTCTCCATTTCTCTGTATGTGATGCACTTAAACTTTCAGTGCATCATGGTCTGAAAGAATTGTTGATATAATTTCTATCCTCTTAATATTACAGAGGTGTGTTTTGTGGTCCAGTGTATGGTCTATCATGGAGAATGTTCCCTATGCACTGGAGAAGAATGTGTATTTAATTTTTTTGTGGATGAAATATTTTCTATATATCTACTACCCCCATCTCTTCCATTTCTTCCCCTCAAAAAAAGTGCATCCTTGATGAGCTTTAGTCTGGTTGATCTATCAAGAGGTGATGAAGTGGTGTAAAATCTCCAACTATTATTGTGTTGCTATCAATGTCTTTCTTCAAGTCTATGAGCACTTTTTTAAAAGTATTTTGCTGTTCCCTCATTAAGTGCATATACATTTAGGAGTGTGAGTTCTTCCTGATGTACAGATCCCTTAACCATTAAGAAATGACCTTTGGGATTGGAGCAATAGCACAGCGGGTAGGGCATTTGCCTTGCACGTGGCTGACCCGGGTTCGATTATGCATCCCATATGGTCCCCGGAACACTGCCAGGGGTAATTCCTGAGTGCAGAGCCAGGAGTAACCCCTGTGCATCGTCAGGTGTGACCTTAAAACAAACAAACAAAAAGAAATGACCTTCACTGTCTTTTATAACCTTCTTCCATCTGAACTTTATGTGTTCTGATACTATTACGGCAACCACAACATTTTTGAAGGAGTTATTTTCTTGTAGAAGCATTTTCAATCCTTTGACAGTGAGTCTGTGTTTCTTGCAGGCAGCAGAATGTTGGATTCAATTTCCAATTCTGCCACTCTGTATATTTTAATTGGTGCATTTAACCCATTGACATTGAGAGTTATTATTGTCATGATGTTTTCTATATTTCTGCAGGAGTTTGGTGTGTTTGAGGGGCTTGTCTTCTCTTAAAGTAGGCTCTTTAGTTTTTCTTATAATATGATTTTGAGTTTATGAATTTTCTGAGTTCTTGTTTGCCTACAAAGCTGGCAAACTTTGTATTTTTCCTTCAAGTATGAATGAGAGTCTAGCTGGGTAAAATATATCCTTGTGAGGCATTCATTTCATTAACTATCTTTTTCACTATATTCCCCACTGTCTTCAGGTCCTGAGAATTTTGTCAGCTAAGTATGCTGTAAATGACAAGGATGCTCTTTTATAAGTAATTCCCTTCATTGATCTTGCTTCTTTTACTTTTTTATCTCTATCTGTGGTTTTCATCATTCTGTTTAGGTTGTTACTTAGAATATTTTTATTTGGATTTCTTTTAGCTGGTACCTTTCATGCCTCCTGAAATTGGGTACATGTGCTCTTCGGTTCTGGGAATGATGGCTTTGACAGTTGCCTCTTCATTGGGTTTTCTTTCTGTCCCTCTGGGACTCAATTGATTCTTATGTAATTCTTCTTGACTTCATCTAGATTTTCTTTTGATATCTGTTGGTTTATTTTGAGGCTCTTTTCCATCTTCTGCTGTTGTCTGGAGATTCTCTGCACCTCATCTTGGAGCTCACTGATTCTTCCAGTGAGTTTATTTCACCTACAAGTTTTACAGATGTCATTTCTCCTTGTGTTTTCCTCATTTCTGCTCTCATATCCTTTTTTATTTTATTGGCATTACTTCTTTGAGCTCCTGATGCATCCTTAATAGCTCCATTCTAAATTCCTTACCCCGTAGATTATATAGTTCATGACGTGTGTTTGGTTCATTAGTCTAGTGACTTCACTCACTAAACCTAGTGAGTTTCTGCATTGTTTTACCATTGTAACCGGTGCAGTTTAGATTGTTTCTCATGTGTCATTGTGTGATTAGGCCCCTGAAGTTAGGCTGAATTTGTATGTTAATGAACTATGGAGAGGTAAAGAAATGCAAAGCCTGGGTTCACTAGTAGCTCTCATATAGGATATAGATGGAATCACTTTTTCACTAACATCTGTGTAGTTTGGGGGTTAGAGATTTTAAAGATATGCCATGAAGGATAGTTCCAGGGGCAAAATACTGAGGGTTCAACCTTCCCTTTGTATGGGGGCTGGACTTCAGGCTGGGAGAGTAAAGAGACTGCCAGAGTCCACAACCTGAGTTTAAGATGTTAGATCTTTCTTGAGAATTTAACACGACAGGTTAAGTAGCTTAAAGCTTAAGTTGCTTATGCGTATACCTTTATACATAGCTACTGAGTGCTGGTAACAAAAGCTGAACCCTGGAAGTTGACTCAAATATTTGTGCTCATAAACATTGTGTTATATCCATTATCATTTAGAAAAATAAACTCAGCTACAAAAATTAAAGGTAGTATGCTAATTATTCAAGACATATTTTCTTGGGTGGGGGGCATCATGCTCAGCAGTGCTCAATGGTTATTCTTGGCTCTGCAGTGCTCAGGAGTTACTCCTGGTGGTACATGGTACATGTGTGAACCTGGGTCATCAGCATGCAAGGCAGGTATCCTACCCACTGTACTGTCACTCAGGCTCCTCAAGAAGCAGTTTGAGCATCTGTATGAAGGGTCTTAGAAGTAGCGTGAAAATGTGTGTATTGATTTCATTCTCATTTGAACTTGTACTTAATGCATAGAGAAGTGCTTTAATTGCACAACTCTACTAGACAAATAGTTTTCCTTTTTAAAAGTCTTCTTTCACAAGACCTCTACAAATTACTATTGCAAGACAAAACTTTTGCAAGACAAAGACAAAACTTTTGCCTCACTGTTCCATGTGTGTATGTGTGTGTTGTGTGTGTGTGTGAGAGAGAGAGAAAGCAGAAGTAAAATAAAGAATATGTATCCATATCTACCTATATATATTTATTTACTCATTTTTCTATTGTAATTTATTTTATTTATTTATTTTTGATTTTTAGGCCACACCAGTGATGCTTAGGGATTAGACTAGATAGTATTCCAGGGATCAAACCCCATCAGTTGCATGGAAGATGAGTGCCTTACCTGTTTACTATCACTTGAGTCCTTGTAACTTATTTTAGTAAAATTATAAAATTATAGAAACTAAGTTCTGTATTAGTAAAGTCACCATAAGCTTAGTAAAATGAATTCATACATCATTTTTTGTTAGGGAAATCCAAATTAAGTTGACAATGAAATATGATCTCACACTAATGAGAATGCCACATAAAAAAACAAACAAACAAAAAAACAAAATAAAAAACAAGCAAAAACCCAACTGGGAACAATATGTGTTGGAAGAGATGTGAAGAAGAAAGTTTCATACTCTGCTGGTGGGAAAATTGTCTGGTTCAATCCCTATGGAAAACAGTATGGAAATTTCTCAAAAAAATAGAGTTTAACCTATGACTAAGCAATTTCACATCTTAGTATCCACCATCAGGATACAAAAAGATTCATTCAAGAGTACTATGACCACGATTATTCACTGTTGCAGTTAGCAGTATAACTAGACTATGGTATCAATCTAGGTGTCTATGAGTGGATACTGAAGTTGTGGTATATGTATATAAACAATGGAATACTATGCTGCTGCGAGGAAGGAGAAAACCATGCAATTCCCTGAAACTTCTATAAAGCTGGAGGATATATTGAATGAAGTAAGTGAAAAGAAGAAAAAAATACTGGTTGAATTAACTCACTTAACTGTGGTATATAGAATAACAGGACAAAGGAAAGCAAGGCATCAAAGTATGAATACCCTGGAACCTGGACTACAGAACTGAGGGTCTAGGGAAAGAAACAGAAGTAAGTGAAGTAAGAAGTGAAGATGCAGGGGACAGAGGCTTTGGAGAAACGGGTGGTGAAAGTTTCCTTTCTTGGGGTCCCACTATCCAACTGAAGCATTTAACAAACAAAACTGAAACTTAAAAACATGCTTGTCAAGGAGGCAGGCTGATGGTGAGAGAGAAAATACAGACATTGGTGGAAGAAAGGTGATGAAATTAATATTGTAAAATTGTGTACCTGAAGCAACTATGAATAAATTTGTAAGGCATGGTACCTAAATAAAAACAAATTAAGTGTTTGGAATGGCATAGGTCCAGTCCTGAAAAAATGATAGGAATCTCAAATACCTTGTCTGCCTTTCTTACCCTCCTGAACTCCTGGGACTTAATAAAATAAAGGATATGTTCCATCACCTCCCTGGTGAAAACAGTGTAAAAGGAAGAATAACCAATCCTTATTAAGTTTCCCCTCTTGAGGCCCCACCCTCATGGTAAGAAGTTTTTTACCATTTTCTAATAAAATCTACTTGAGTTCAACCATTTTCATTTTGTATCTTGTTTTCAATCTTTGGTGGCTAGAGACAAGAACCTGTTGTGGTAATAAAGACATAAAACAATTCAGGATCAAGAGGACTGCTACTGTCCTTTTGTTCTACTTACAGTTTTTGCAATGACTGAATAATTTCTGCCTCCAGGAGTAAAGTATGTGTTGTGAAAGAATACTATTAAAAGATTTATTAAGAACACTCATTTATATGTTTAAATATATAATTTGCTTGGCTAAATATAAAAAATCAATAAACATTAGCCAACTTCCGAGCTTCCATAAAAATTTAGAGAAGACATGAATAGATGATAAAGCAAGACTCTAGTCCAATGATTTCATACATTCCCAGAAATGCTTTTTTATCACTAAACTTGAAAGAACTTAAAAGATCCCCATATGACAGAAACATTGGAGAAACAATAATGAAAGAAAGATCATTAGGATTCAAACTTTACTATTCAGATTATATCATAAAGCTTGATAAATATATTTGTACATGTATGTATTTATGTTTACCAAAATATATTTATAACATCTTCATTATCTAGTTTCTGCTTTGTTATCACCTTGGTAGAAACCTAAATACAAAGTCATGTTTATAAAAACCATTTATATTGCCTACTGGCTTTTTCCCATAATTGACTACTTGTACAGGTGATTGAAGTCTGTAGCTGCCCACAGGAATTCTTCAAAGTTACTAGGATGTTATTCATTCAACTGGGGTGGTCTTTGTGTCCCTCTGACTTACTCTGGCTGTTTATGTCAACTTATTGCTGGGAGCATGTCTTATTCTACCATTAGCATAAAGGTATTCAGAGTTAATGATGAGAAAACAATATGCATTTTATGCATTTTACAGGTAATTGCCTTTCTTTGCATCTTAGGTGGAACAATATGACTGTGCTCACAAGTGTTATTTGAACACATTTAAAAAATTGCTTTGGTCATTATTTCAGGCACTTGTAAATTGCCCCCTAAGAATCCTGCTAAAAGGCAGGATCTATGCATTTAAATTCATAGCAGGCATTCAACTGTTTGAGAAAAACATAAATATCTGACAAGATTTAATGGGCAATTTTGGAAACTTAAGGATCACTGTGTTTCTATCAATCTAAGGAAAATCTCACAGTTTAATTCTCTGGCCAGAGAAATGACATGCAGAAAAATACATAGATATGACCTTGGTCATGAAGGGCTACTTCCGAACTAAATATCCCATTCAGAAAATTTCACTTCTTGGCTTTCTCTGCATTATTTGCACTGCTCTATTAGAATGACAGCATTGAACTGTGGTTAAGAGCAGTTATTTTGACTCTACCAAAAAAAAAAAAAAGATGGGTCAAATCCTGACTTTGCTCTATTTAAGCTGTTTGGTATTGACTAGTCAGCATTTTTCCTAGTGTCAGGTTGCATGTCAAATGAACAGCACATCCACATAGGTAGCTTCACAGTAAACTTTCATGTAACCTTATTATTAAACTTGAAATTCTCCTCTACCATTTTTTCTATATGTAGTTTTAGATCTAAAAAAGATTGTAAGTCCATATATTATTAGGTAGATGTTCAATACAGTCTATGCCCTTTGAGAAGGAAACTTATGAAAAGCTAAATACTATACATTATGGGTCCTGTATTGGAGTTGCTCCTGAGTTGTGATCAGTTATGTTGAAGCAACCATGTTATCCTATCAGATTACTGCTGCAATTAAGGGCACATATTTGGAGTGTGCTGGTTTCACTTAGTAGGGCTGATTACTATGTTATGGAATTGGATTTCTTTTCCTTGAAGCCAATTTGTTCACAAAACCAATTGGTTGAACAAAGCTTCTGTTCTGATAAGTCACTTTCTGGTTACTGATTGAACCATTGCTTTGTGAGAGCTGTCACCTTTGTGACAAGTTTAACTGCACCAAAAAGACCAGAGCCAGAAAAGTGATTAGGTTCATGAGTTCAGGGAAGTCCCCAAAGGATTTTGATAGAGTTCTCTTTATTGTTCGTGATGAACTGCTGAGTTTTAGGATTTTAGAGTATTAGGTGGTTTCTCAAATTACTGAAGAAGGATAAGCAAGAGAGAAGGATTAATATTTTTATTTCTTGCATATTTTATTTTCAATCCAGTTGAAGAAGGAAGGACTTGAATTTGAGTAGTTTTTCATGATGCTGGCAATGAAACCCAGGACTTTACACATGTGAGTATGTACTCCTTCACTGAGTCACATCCTTGGCTACACTGAATTCCTCATTCTCTCTCTCTCTCTCTCTCTCTCTCTCTCTCTCTCTCTCTGTGTGTGTGTCTGCCTGTCTCTGTCTCTGTCTCTGTCTCTGTCTCTCTCTTTCTCATTCTTTGTTATTAATACAAAGGGAATAGAGGAGTCCAAAGTCAAAAACCACCGCCTCCACAAGTAGCCAGTTAGCATTAGTATTTATTGAATTATCCTGAAAACTCAGGAGCAATATGTTTGGGGACAGGGGTATGAATCAGTTGAACAGCACATACCTTTAATACATGAGGCTCTGGGTTAAATTCTCACACTGCTGCATATAATACAACCATCAGCATCAAGAACATAAAATAAAAAACAATGCATACTCTTCGGTAGAGAGTTGAGAATATATTTCCTAGCTCACTTCCAAGATGTATTATTCTCTCAGGAATATAAATGCATCTATATAATATCTGTATTCCCTTTTGGATTGAACAATCTTGGCTTTGTGCTCAGGGATCACTTCTGGTGATGCTTGAGATATTTTGTGGCATTGGTTATAAAACCAGTGTCAGTCACATGCAGGGCAGGCACATAATTTACCCCTTATGCCATACCTCTGGCTCCTCTTTCAGATATATTAATAAATCTAATTCATGAGTTTTGCTTGTGATATAAATAAAGTGTATAACACAGATTTTTCTAGTAATGGGTGTTCAGTCACAGTTATTTTATGATTGTACTATCATTGAGTTAACACATTATGAGGTAGGTATTAATATCTGTAATTAACACATGTAAGCACTGAAACTAAGAGGTTAAATAACTTGTCTGCCAATGAGCTCTCATTGAACAATGGGGCAAGCTGAAAAGCTAGTTCTTTTGTTCTGACAAATTGTGTTCTCTTATTTTAAATAGTACATAAGCCTCACAAAGTAATACATAATTAATAAATTTATTCTAGTCCAGAATCTTGTTCTTAGATTTATATATTCAAAAACATGCTCTCTAAGCACACCAAAAGTGAATTCATTAACCAGGTTACACAGACCATTCCTTAACTAAAGGAATTATTATTTTTTAATTTAGCATTTGCATGGGGCTGGTGCGATAGCACAGCTGTTGGGTGTTCGCCTTTCACGCGGCTGACCCGAGTTTGATTCCTCTGCCCCTCTCGGAGAGCCCGCAAGCTACCGAGAGTATTGAGCCCTCACGGCAGAGCCTGGCAAGCTACCCGTGCGTATTGGATATGCCAAAAACAGTAACAATGAGTCTTTCAATGAGAGACATTACTGGTGCCCGCTCAAAAAAATCGATGAGCAACGGGATGACAGTGACAGTGACAGTATTTGCATATTACATCTTTCTCTACTAAAAGTTGCAAAAAGCTTGGTGCAAACAGGATAACACAGAACAAAATAAAATAAGTTGAACGGTTTGGGATCCCATGTTTTCTTTAGAGATAGCTAAATTCAGATATTTATATTATATAATGTAGATGCTAACTTGATTTGACATTGTTTTCCCTGTACTGACTTCATTCTCAGGTACAAAATCTGACAAAGTTTGCCATAGAAATCTAGGCTTACATTCTACCAGGTTATTAACTCTTGCAAAACTCTTGCAGAAGAATGGTTAATTCAAAATATTTGCAAACTCTTCTAGCAAAAATCAAGGTGCTGATTTTCATTAACGTAGATTCAGTCACATGCTACATTTAACCAATCATAGTAACTAATCTATCTAAGTGTGTTATTTTTTACTCTGTCTACAAATTTCCATTGTACTTTTAAAAAAATTTTTTTTACAAAAATTAAAAAATATATTGAATCATCATGAGATTGTTACAAGCTTTCATGTTTTGGTTGCAATCACACAATGATCAAACACCCATCCCTCCACCAGTGCACATTCCCCACCACCAATATCCCTGGTAAGTTCCCCCCCCCACTTTCCCACCCTTCCTCTGCCGCCATGGCAGACATACTCTCCTCTCTCTATATTTTTGTGCATTATGGCTTGCAACACAGACACTGAGAGGTCATCATGTTTGGTCCATTATCTATTCTCAGCATGCATCTCCCAACCCATCTGATTCCTCCAACCATCATTTTCTTAGTGATCCCTTCTCTATTCCATCTGCCTTCTCCCCTCTGCTCATGAAGTGGTCTTCCAGCTGTGGGGCAATCCTCCTTTATATCTACTGTTTTTGGGTGTCAGCCTCATGTGGTGTTATTCTATACTCCACAAATGAGTGCAGTCCTTCTATGTCTGTCCCTCTCTTTCTGACTCATTTCACTTACCATGTCTATCCATTTATAAGTAAATTTCATGACTTCATCTCTCCTAACAGCTGCATAGTATTTCACTGTGTAAATGTACCAAAGATTCTTTAACCAGTCATCTGTTTTAGGTCACTTGGGTTGTTTCCAGATTATGACTATTGTGAATAGTTCTGCAATGAACATATAGGTACAGATATAATTTCTACTGTGCTTTTTTTTGCACCTTCGGGATATATTCACAGAAATGGTATTGCGGAGTCATACGGAAGTTCAATTTCTAGTTTTTGAAGGACTGTCCATATTGCAAAATAGATATTTTAAACACAAAAAAGATTTCAAAAAATCATTGCTATCATACGTAAAGTTAGGAGAACAAAAGAAAGCATATGTAATAATTGAGAACATGGATATAAGTGGATGAATTTTATAAAACTGAAATCATAGTCTCAGGATTGGAGACATTTCTCAAATGATGCTGATATGTGCCTGCACATGTGCGCACACACACACACACACACACACACACATGCATATACACTTAGAGGAGAGAACTGTGAGGCTTGGACTCAGTCCTTTAAGGAGAATGATGATTAGTTATTCCTGAAATTTCTGAGGGTACATAATGAATCAGATTCTGCAATGTTGAAAAAACTGCAAAGTAGATTTAAAGGAAATAACTTTTGTTTGGTTGAAGAAACAAGACTCTAGAAGTGCTTACAGAAACTGAGTATATACAAAATTAACAAAGAAGTAAATATAAAAATCAGGTCTCTTCTCACTTTCCATCACTGAGGTCTTCATGTAATAAATCCAATTTACAGGACTTGTCAAAAGTGTGATTTACATCTATAATCCTACAGTATACAAACCAGAGAATAGAAACTGAAAATAAACCAAAAAAGCAATATCAAAATTAAATATATTTATTTTTAGATTTATCTTAAAATTGTCTCATTCCTGGATTCTTCAGATAATTACTTATTTTTCTCATGCTTCTTTATGGTAGAGTAAATTTTATTTTCACAAAAATTTGAACCTAGAAAAAATATTTTTCTTATTTTACTTATGTAAACTGGACCCAAGTGCGTGATGTGACTGACCTGTTCAAAACCATATGACTGAGACAAAAAAAAAAATCTTTTGCCTCTAATTGTCTAGTGATTTTTATAAGGTCTTATTGCTTAAGTGCCTTTTTTCTTGCAAATATATTTACCAAATATGTACCTTTATCTTTTGTGCCCACACTAGGCTGTCTTCACCGGGGCCCCATCGGAGGGGGATGGGTTGAGTCTCCCTCCTTGTCCCTAGCAGAGCCCCGGCTGCCGAAAACCTCCAGAACCCAGCCGCAGCCATGCTCAAGGCCACTCTCCACACGTTTGGACGAGCCTCACCCACGAAGGAACCGGCAGAGGAACCCAGGTGTGCAGGACCTGGGGCTGAGATCTACAAGCCTGCTTGGATCAGGACTGGGTTTCTTCCACCCAGACCCCAGCTTACCAGTAGCTTGGCAGTCACACCCACAAACTACCCCTGGCTCCATGTAATCTCATCAACAGCCAAGATCCAGAGACTATAAAACAAAGTTCCCAGAAGACAGTGATGCAGAATCTCGCATGGCAGAGCCTGGCAAGCGGTGGTATATTCAATATGCTAAAAACAGTAACAATAATGGATCTCATTCCCCTGACCCTGAATGTGACAGGGACGAATGGAAATGTTATAGGCACCTGCTCGAGCAAATCAGGGATGACAGTGATACAGTGATACAGTACCTATATCTAAGTCGACTTTCTAGTTCTAGGTTATTATTCAAGTGTTAATTTACAATCTTAACATATTCAAAGACATAGAAATATCTCATAGTTCTCTACTTTGAGACTCATCATTCCTGCAAATTGTTCCTACTCAAATGCCAATCTTCCTTTTTTTTTCTTTAAATGCCAGTCTGATTCTTTAAATTCTCATTTCAAAAACCTAAAGGAAATCCTTTACTCTTCAATAATTCTCTCTTCCAGCAATTTATCAGCAAACCTTAAAAATATTAACCAGTTTCAGTATCTTTTAATGACCATCACTTCTGTTTTCCCCTTCTTAACCTTCATTCACTTACGTGGATTATTTCAAGATTCTATAAGAATTTTCAATTTTCTGTGTAACCCATCTCCTATCCAAAGAGAAATTGAATAAGTGTAATACTGCTAAATTTTAGGTTTGAAAATTTCACTTGCAGTTTGTTTTTTATTTTACTATGTGCAGAATTCAATGCCATTTAGGAATCCACTAAGATCTTTCTTAATCCAGTTCATCTCTTGAGCAATGTCACAAATCTATAGGGTATCATATATATTGAATATGATGTGTCTCATTATAAGCCTTTATCCACTTACCTCTCTGGTTTTTCCTTCCTACTAATTTCTTTCTATTTTCTTCTGTTTCAGCTCCCCCTGGACTACTTTCTATTCCTTAAACATGTTATATACATGTCAAGGCTTTGCTTTGCTGTTCATTGAACTTTCCTTGGAAAGGTATGTGTAGTTTAATAAAGAACATAGTTTTTTTTTATTTAACTATATCACATCAGTAATTCTTACTCTGGGATTTAAAATTTAAAAAAATGAAACCAAAAAATCAAACTAGTTCAGATTTACTGTATATCTTATTGACTTCCTGGGTTAATTTTTTTTTATTGTACTTCACCATAAAGTATATGTTAACATATACAACATTAAGTATATGTTACATGGTAACTTATTTATTTTCTATCTTCCCCGATTTAACCAAATTATATAAATTCCCCGAAGTTTCTAAAAATTAGCTTTTGAATTTGTGGTCTAATATTTAGAAGTGAGTACAACTTTGAACATTAAACTATGATGCATAGTAATCTCATATTGCCAAACTCATAATTTATATATTACCTACCTTAATAAAAATGATAAAGGAATGGGTGATTTCCAAAGAAATATGGACTAGGTACTGGTAGGCAAAGTTCCCTGCAAAAGCACAACCAGAGATCAACTAGGCATCACAGAAATTGAGTGATGTAGTTCATTGCCTGGCTTGTAGGAGAGACACAAGCATCCAAATACATGGAGGTAGGAGACTAAAGCACAGAACTGGAATGAGATGAACTAGAGCTCAAAAGTATTGACAGAAAAATGCTAGTCATCATTACTTTGGTCAACCTTGTTTCTCAGGGGAAGGACTGAGACCATGGGGTAAGACTCCATTAAACCCGGCAGAAATGAAAAACTGTGCAGCTAGCTGAAACCGAGTACTGGGACAAACCCAAACAAACAAAATGAGTCCGAGGGTTTTTTTCTACGTTTCTAGGTTTGGGGCTACACCCAGCGATGTTTAGAGATTAGACTTGGCTCCGTGCTCATGAACCATTCCTTGTAGGACTGGGGGGAAACCAGATGACATGGATGACATGGGGTTGCTGGGGATCATATCCACCTCTGCCTGCCTGTGCTATCTCTCCAGCCCCGTGAATCCTTGGGTATGCTAGTGGCAGCTTGACTGGCTGAGTCCTCTTCCCTCTTCCCAGAGAGAGCCTATTAAGTTAAATATCTACCAGCGGATCAAGGTGGAAAAATATAACCTAGGTATTATAGGTAGCATTTGGAAGTAGTCAAAGCGATGGATATGGAATATATACTTCTGAGATATTAACCCTCTTTTATCTCACCAGTAACATTGAGATTAATCCCAGTTTTCTATATTCTCATTGCTTTCTTTTCTCCTTCCTGCCACACACAGAAAAATAAAGAACCCCCCTCCGCAAAAAAAAAAAGAAGATAAACCTTATGTGAAAGCAGAGAATACCACAGGCAAACACTGTAAAAATATGCGCATTTACTGATTGCTGGTCTTCACTAACTCAGCAAGCCCAGTTCCACATCTGAGGCCCTCTGCTTGCTCATCCAACCTCCCAGGTGAGATGAAACTTTTGGCTGACATCCTGAGGACCTTTTAGAAAATGGAAATGGATTCCCCTTCCATCCATCTGGGTCCCGGCAGCCCCCACACCTGACCTCAGCCATCTCAGCAGACCCACCTGCACATCTCAGACCTTCTGCTTGCTTCCATCCTTCCAGCACAGCAGGAGCACAGAAAGCCAGTAAAGAAGACAGTTAGACGCCCACCAAGCTCAATGAATGAAAATAATAACATGAAAGGCTCTACTAGTTACAGCCAGGTCTTTAAATTTGCAGAGAATTACTTCAGTCACACCATGTGAGGATGTTTAATGAGCTCAAAGAAATAATGTCACATGTAGTTATCAAAGCATAAGAAAGTAGAATAGTTGAAATGGAAAAACTACAATAAGAAATGATATAAATGAAGAGTACGGTAGGTGATATATATACACACACATGTATACATACATATATATTGAGATTGTATATATATACATATATATATACACACACACACATAACCTCAATAAATGGTCTGCACGGCAGAATCACAGCAGCTGAAGAAAAGATTGAGGAACTCCAAGATGAGATGCAGAGAACCTCTAGTAAGTAATAGAATATGAAAAAAGTCTAAGATGAAATGAACAGTACATCAGAGAACTATGGGATGAGTTCAAGGAGAACAATGAGTTCAAGCAAGTAATGCAAATTAAAGAAAGGGGACAAAAGACTTGAACATGCACTTTCTAAAAAAGGCGTACAGATAGCCTACAGACAAATGTAAAAAATCTATATTTGTTATTATCATATATTATAATAAAATTTAATTTTAGGGAAAAGTAAATAAAAATGACAATGATATTTGATTCAATGACTTCATATTTGGTTAAACAACTACTCATATCAGTGACAAGAGCCTATGTTTAGTGTCACAAATAGCATGACTTGGTGAGGAAGAGGTAGATAAAAAAAAAAATCAATGTACACTGTTGGTGGGAATGTAATCCCTAGAGCTTCAATGTAAAACTGTATAGGGGTTCCCTGAAAAAATGAAAAATAAAAATTTGGTGTGACCCAGTTATCATTCCCACATATCACCTGGCAGTATAAAAACACTAATTTAAGATAATTTTTATACCCCTATGTTCATAGCATAATTATTCACAATAAACAAAATATAGACTCAACACCTAAATGCACATCAACATCTGGGTAGATTAAGAAATTGTGTTATAGGTGTCGGGAAGGAAGCTGAGGACATTTGTGGTGGGAAATGTACACTGGTGGAGGGATGGATGTTGGAACATTATATGACTGATACCCAATCATGAACAGCTTCATAACTGTATATCTCATGGTGACTCAATTAAAAAAATAAATAAAAATAAATATATAAAAATGAAATGGGGAGAAATAAGTTGTAGTGTATTGCTGTGTAATTAAAAGCAGAAATATACATTTGGAAACAAATGGATAAATGGTGGGGCTGGGGAGATAGTACAATGGGTAGGACACTTGTCTTTTATGTGTTCAAATGGATTTAATCCTGGAACCACACATGGCCCCTGAGCCCAGCCAGGACTGATCCTTGAGCATAGTCAGGTGTGACCAAAAACCAAAATTAAAAAAAAATCAAAACAATGAATAGATCTTGAGTTGATAGTGCTAACTACATAAGAAAATTAAAGAGTTATCAGATGGTTACATTTAAGTATAAAATATAAATAACTGGCATCAATTTTAAAAAGTGGCAAAATAAACAATCAATTGGTGGGAAGAAGGAGGAGTAAAATGAATTGCTAGAGGTATCTTTTGGTGGTGGGATGATGACACTGGAATTTTGGTGGTGGGTGCACTGAATTGTATGCTTGTACAGAAGCTAATGGTGTACCTTGGATTTTTAGGTGTTGTTAAGTGATGATACATTATTTTCTTAAAAAAGCCACATTTTAAGGATTGTAACTAAAAACATAGAGTAAATGAATTCGGTAAAGATTGAGAATCTGTCCCAAGGCTCCAGTTTAATGAGATAAGCTTTGGAATTTACAAGATGAAACTTGAATTAAAGATCATATATATGTGTGATAGTAAACTGGTACATAGTGCTGTATTTTAATGATATTTCAAACTTTTATAGGAGACTGCTTTATCTACCATTGGATCTAATCTGGAACTATGTGATTATTTTGTCAGTGTGAATCAAATAAATTGTTAGGATATGAAGAAATATTACCCTATTGAAATACATACTAAGTGAATAAAGTATGTGTTATGTACTTTATTATAAAACTGTGCCAGCAAATAAATTTCAAATGCAATAGTAAAGAAAAGAAATGTAAAAAGAAAATGTTTAGGGCCATAAACATGGATAAATTTTAGCACATGAATAAGGCTAAGATGTTGCATTGACTCTAATTTTTGACCTTTACACATTACTAAAGGAATGAAGTAAAAATTGAATTGCTCTCCTTTTATAATGCTATATTTAAACAGAGAGACAAAATGAAATACAAACCTCAAGGTGGGCTTTGTGATTACAGAGTGTTATCATAAACTGATGTGCCAAAATTGTTTACTGTTACCAGCCGCTAAATATTAATATTCTTATAATAATACAAGAATATTATCTCTTATTCTGGATTCTGGAATTTTTTAAAATAGAAAATATTTTGGTTTTCTGTTGTGAATGGAGCACATTAAATAAAGAAATCAACAACATATAGAACTTATTAGTTTTATTCTATTCATAGTATCAGGCAAATCAATAGTGTAAAGTGGAAAAATATATAAAATCCTGTCTTTTGAGGGTCAGAAATGTTATGAGTTGAAATCCATTCAGGGCATCATAAATAAGTATCATGACACATACAACATTAATATAGGGCTGTCATAACAAGTTAAAAAACTTAACAGGAGACATTGAAGACAGCACCACGGGCAAAAATGCATCCTTGCATACGAAAAACTTGAGTTGAGCAGAGTCAGGGTATGGATGCTAAACAAAAAACTCAAAACTTAGCACTGGAAAAAAGTTACTCTGTTTAGTTCATCAATTTGTCTCCCCTACATGCCACATATGAGTGAAATAATATAGTGTCTCAGTTTATGAGAAATTACATCATATAAATATAATTATATATCAATGTACCATATAATATAAAATATCAGTAGAATAAATAATTGATATAATATACAACAAATATTCTATTGTAATGGATGTAAATTTAATATATTTATGTATATTTTATATTAATAAAAATATAGTAGCATGTCCCAAAACTTCATTAAGTTAGGTAAATAATGTGTTTTTAAATTATTTTTTTCAGTTATTTATTTATTTATCTGTTGGATAATATTGGGTTGTCCTTGTTCCTCCTTCAGGAAGCCTTAATTTTATTGAGTTACTTCCTCAACAGTGCCTCTGAAGCACACCCAAATCCATCAAGCACTAATAGTCCTATATTGCTTTTCTCTTTCCCTTATGTTATTTGCATGGTTTATTTAGCAATGTCCCTTTTGTATAGACACAGGAAGACAGTTCATGCTATGCTTTGTAACATGGGAGTTAATTGACTTCAAAATTATATTTACTATTGGGCATCCATATTTACTTGACTTAAGACTCAGTTGCCCATAGTTCATAGCACTCCAAAAACAGGGTTCCAACGAAGGGACTGTATGGAACCAGGGAAAGCTACATTGGCATTGAAAGGAGACAAGCTAAGTTCCATAAGTGTATAAGTTAAGAGTAAGGTCACGGAACAAAATCTGTCATGACCCAAAAATATGTAACTGAATAAGGACAATGCAAGGATTAAGAAAGACTAATCTGGCCTAAGGACTGAAGTCTAAGATGTCCCCAGGAAGAGCCAACCTTTAAGCTTAATATATCTGCAGACCAATGGAACAGAGTTGAATATCCTATCACAGACCCCCAAATATATGGCCCCTTAATCTTTGACAAAGGAGCAAGAAATGTGAAGTGGAACAAGGAAAGCCTTTTCAACAAGAGATGCTGGGAAAACTGGATAGCTACCTGCAAAAAGATGAATTCTGACCTCTGTCTAATGCCAGGCACAAAAGTCAGATCAAAGTGGATTAAAGACCTCAATATCAGACATGAATCTATAAGGTACATAGAGGAAAATGTAGGCAGAACTCTCCATGACATTGAAGCTAAAAGCATCTTTAAGGACGAAACAGCACTGACCATGCAAGTGGAAGCAAACATAAACAAATGGGAGTACATTAAACTTAGAAGCTTCTGCACTTCAAAAGAAACAGTGACCAACACTAAAAATACATTAATTACACCTTCTTTAATATATTGGTTCTATTTTTATGCTGGTTTGTGTATGTTGCTTTATTTTATGTAATTCAGCATTGCTTGTTTATCTTTTACAAAACTTTATAGTTGACTGTAGTACTACCTATCTGACCCTACAACATCATAGACTCAATAAAAAAAGCTAATGAGAAGCACAGCGGGTAGGGTGTTTGCCTTGCACCTGGCTGACCTGGGTTCGATTCCCAGCATCCCATATGGTCCCCCGAGAAATGCCAAGAGTAATTCCTCAGTGCAGATCCAGGAGTAATCCCTGTGCATGGCCAGGTGTGACTGAAAAAGAAAAGAAAAAGAGAAAGCTAATGAGTAAAATGATTGAGAAGTGCCTTTGGGAGTTAGAAGTAAAGAGTGAAGTCAGGGTTTTCTGAATACTTCACAATTCTTGAGAAACTGTTTTAGCCACTTTGAATCTGAGAATTTATGTTTTCATTCTTCATTTGAGATTATGTATATTATTGTAGGGGGACAATTCAGAAAATAATTAAAGGAGTTGGTCAGCTTCTAATGGAGGAAAAATAGATGAAATGCAATAATGTAATGATTGCATTATAAAACGTAATGATTATATTAAATGTACTAAACATGATTATTAAAAAAACAGTGACCAAAATACAGAAAGAGCCCACAGAATGGGAAAGAATATTTACCCAATACCCATATGATAAGGGATTAATATCCAGGATATACAAGACATTAGTAGTATTGTACAAGAAAAAACCTCCAACCCCATCAAAAAATGGGGAGAAGAAATGAATGGAAGTTTCCTCAAAAAAGAAATACAAATGGCCAAAAGGCACATGAAAGAATGCTCCACATCGATAGTCATCAGGGAGATGCAAATCAAAACAACAATGAGATATCATCTCACACCACAGAGACTGGCACACATTCAAAAGAACAAAAGCAGCCAGTGTTGGTGTGGATGTGGGGAAAAAGGGACACTCTTTCACTGTTGCTGGGAATGCTGACTGGTCTAGCCTTTCTGGAAAACAATATGAACAGTCCTTCAAAAACTAGAAATTGAGCTTCCATATGACTCCGCAATACCACTTCTGGGAATATATCCCAAGGGTGCAAAAAAGCACAGTAGAAATGACATCTGTACCTATATGTTTATTTCAGCACTGTTCACAATAGCCAAATCTGGAAACAACCCAAGTGCCCTAGGACAGATGACTAGTTAAAGAAACTTTGGTACATCTACACAATGGAATATTATGCAGCTGTTAGGAGAGACAAAGTCATGAAATTTTCTTATAAATGAATAGACATGGAGAGTATCATGCTAAGTGAAATGAGTCAGAAAGAGAGGGACAGATAGAGAAGGACTGCACTCATTTGTGGATTATAGTATAACACCACATGAGGCTGACACCCAAGGACAGTAGATACAAGGGCCAGGAAGATTGCCCCATAGCTGGAATACTGCTTCATGAGCAGAGGGGAGAAGGCAGATGGAATAGAGAAGGGATCACTAGGAAAATGATGGCTAGAGGAACCAGTTGGGATGGGAGATGCATGCCAAAAGTAGATAATGGACCAAACATGATGAGCTCTCAGTGCCTGTGTTGCAAGCCATAATGCCCCAAAGTAGAGAGAGAGTATGGTAAATATTGTCTGCCATGGAGGCAGGGGGAGGGTGGGAAAGGGGGGTATACTGGTGATATTGATAGTGGGGAATGCACTGGTGGAGGGATGGGTGTTTGATCAGTGTGAGATTGTTACCCAAACATGAAAGCTTGTAACTATCTCACAGTGATTCAATAATAAAAAAAAGCTTAATATATCTCTTGCTGTGTTCATACAAAATGATTAAAAATATTATAAGTAAATTCACTATGATTGTTTAAATGGATTACTAGCTGAGGAAAGGAGAAAGCAATACACATTGGATGGAATCCCACCCTTGAGCGAATCTCCTAGTAATCTGGAGTGTTGAGCCCTCAGACGAGAGTTTTGTCCTAGAGTTAACATCCTGTAGGAGTGGCTTTATGTTTATTTGTTGTTATGATAATGTTCAACCCCACCTTTGTGTATCCGTACCCTTCATGATTTCTATATATTTATGCTCTAAAGGGTAAGAGGGAACTAAAAGTTGATGACCAGAAGGAAGATGAGAACTGAGACGTTGGGACTTTGGGACTTTGAAGTCTTGGAGGACAGGAGGGTCTGTGAGGACTAGAGGAGTACTAGATGACGGTAATGACTGAAAGCAGAGGACTATGAGACTACAAGGAGATGAGGGAGAAGATATAACGAGGGGGAGGACTATGAGGTCTATAAAGAGATTAGGATGACGGAACTATGATGACTGGGTCTACGACCAAAACTACTACTAGATTGTGCTGTAAGGGAGAGATCAGACTACATCAGGAGGAGAGACAAACAAACTGACTATGGACCAGGCCCGGGCCCAGTTTCTCTGTTCTCCCTGTCTTCATCCATGTTCCGGCCTGGGGAGGCGGCTCTCGGCCACTGAACGCTTGAGTCCCCCTTACTCACCCAAACTGTTCTCTTGGAAACTCACATTTACCTCCCACTTGCAATTTATTAAAACACCATGGTTTACAAAGATTTTTTACGGGTATTTAATATTTCAACACCAAACCACCACCACCATCACCTTTCCCCCAGCATTGTCTCCATTTTCTCAATCACCCCTAAAGCTTACCCCTGTAAGAGGCCCAGAATAATTTATTTTTAATTCTTTGTTTTTTTACTGATTTTTATTTTAAAATTTTATTTATTTTATAAAGTTATTTATGATGAATTTCAAAATTCAAAATTTTAATTCAAAATTCCAATACCAATACCACCACTAATTCACCTTCCCACCACCAATTTTCCAATTTTCCCAACCACCACCCAAACCTGCTCCAATAGCAGGCCTTAAATAATTTATTTTGTATTGCTTGTTATGAATAATTCACCAAATATTATGAATAATTCACTAGATATTATAAAAAATGATTTCCTTAGAAGAAAATGTGTGAAGATTGTGGAATCTTACCCTGGAGCCATTAGCCCTTGTAAGTGAGATTAGTAACATGTTACAGGTTGAGCCTTGTGTGCTAAAATTTTCTTAAACAAGATTGGTTCCCTTCTACTTTATGTCACATCCAAGTGATGTGTTACCCCTGGTCTATCAGTGGTGCAGAGTATGAGATGCTGCTCCAGGAATTCAAAAATTTTAAATGGGGTGAGATAGGTGGAATTAAATTTTTAACTGGATGGTGACTGTGGGGTCCAGAAGCATCTCTGCAGCTTGTTGATCTCTTTCGGGATTTATTTATAAATCTCTGGGTCATGACTAGTAAATGAGCTTCTTATTTGGCACCAGAGATAGTTTGTTGGCAAGACTGACTGCCAGACTCTGGGAAGAACAGGTGGGGATGGGAGGAGATTACCCATCCCAGACTCTGTGGAAGCCTGGAGATTTCGGTCAAAAAAGAATACCTGAGGGTTTTCAACAGATTTGTTCCTGGATGAGGCTCATCCTGAGCCTGTGAAATGTGGTTGTCAGTGTGGTGGCAATTGGATTACGGAGGTTTTCGGCTGTTGGGGCTTTGTTTGGGTGTGTGGTGGGCTGACCCACCCACCTCTTGGGTGCACAGGATTAGATTCAGCCTGGTGCAAGTTCTTGAGACATCTCTGCATTTTTAGTTTTTAATATATATTTTTCATATTGCTTGTTACCATTAAAATGGCTGATAGATTGACCAAAAGATATTTGCCTAGAAGAGAATTTGTGAAAAGTGTTTTATCTCACCATGGGGACATTAAGTTCTTGCTGATGGTTTACCAAGCTGCTGTTGCAAGCCTTCTTCTGTGTTAATAATTTTGTTAGTTGAGATTGGTTGGATTCTGCTTTACATGCCATCTAATCTGGCGTGCTGCTATGGGATATAAATAATGTAGAATTTGAAGAGTAGCTCCAGAAAATCCAGTAGTGGCAGTAGTGGTGAATTTGATGTGTGAGAGTGGCTGCTGGGGCTTTGTTTGGGAGGAAGCTGCCCCCACACCCCACTCCAAGATTGCCTTGGAAGATCTCAGCTCAGAACAGGTATCCAAGAAAATTTCACTGCTAGGTGATCTCTTTCGATATTTATTTATGAGTCTCTGAAACAAGGCGGTGGATGAGCTTATTTGGCAGCAGTGGTAAAGTGTGGGCCAGGTAATTAATGTCTCAATACATATTTTAGATAATAAAAATAAACACAAGAGTCACTGAATAACAAAATATCAAGTTTTTCAAATCAGTTAGAGCACTATGGTGAATAATGTTGTAGACAGAAAGAAATGGAAAACTTAAAATTTATTGCTGAAAATTTCACTGACATTTCGCATTGACTTTGATTTGACAAAATTGGATTAACTATTATTTATTTTTATTAGTGAGATTTTGGTGCCCTTTATATTTTGCACTGTAGTCAAGTTTCTCTCTTGGCTTACTCCCCTCCTTAAATTGTAGGCCTGGGAAATACAATGAATATTATAATTTTATTTAAGGAAAATTAGTATATTTTATTTGAAGTTTTAAATTATAAGGATGATGCTTATTCAGAATTATTTCTTTTGTTATGTTTTTGCTTTCTTTGGTGAGAGGTACTCCCAATGGTACTCAACACTTATTCCTTACTCTGCCTTCAGGGATCATTCTTGGCAGCGTTCAGGGGACCATTTGTGGAACCAGGATGGAAACTGAGTAGGCCTTGTGCAAGACAAGCACCAAATCTACGGCTCCGATTCAGGTTTCTTTTTATTATGCTCTTCAATAATGTTTTTTTTTTCCCACAACAGAATTCTTGCACACACATTTCAAAGAAATTGACTCTCTTGTTTCATGGTAGTTTTTACTGTTTTGTTTTATAATTATATTTGAGTTCATTTCACAAACTTTGTATTTTTTCTTTAATTTAATAAACATAATAATGTCATTTATGTGTCAGATATTCTTCCAAGTACTTTGATACAGCAATAAACAAAAAAGTAAGAGGAAAACAGTCAAATAAATCAATAAAAGAAAAGGTCAAGCAATAAAAAGGCTGTAAAGAAATGAAAAACAGGATGGATTTACAGAAAATGCCTTGGGTGGGGTTAAGATTGGAATGTCTGAGTAAGATCCATATGAGCTGAGACTTGAATGTCAAGATGGAGACATGTATTTGAAGACTAAGAAACAGAAGATTGGTTCTTAAGGACAGTGAGATAATAACTGGGTGGATTTTAGACATTTTAACCTTTACTTCCTTATTTTTACTCTTTTCTCAAATACCTGAGATTGCACTCTATTTTATTTAAAAATAAACTTTATATAAGCACTCTGGTATGCAAAATTGTTCATAATGCAGCTGTTTCTAGCATTCAATGTTGCAACACCAATCCCATCACAAATTTGACCTTCTTTCCATCACTGTCCCCAATTTCCCACCCATCTCTCAAATCTGCCCCCTAAGCAGGCACAAAATAATTCATTTTATATTGCTTGTTATAACAAAATGGTAAGTGGAAATTCAAAATATAGTTCAGTAAAAGAGAATTTATGAAAATTGCTTTATCTCACAGTGGAGTTATTAAATTCATTGTCTGAGGATTTACTGAACTCTTTGTTGCTAGTTGAGCCTTCCGTGTAATTGTTTTTGCTTATTGAGCTTAGTTGGCTTTGATGCTGCTTTCCCATCAATTTGCTAAGCTACTACTGGGCTGTTGGTAATATGAAATTTGGAGCATGCAGCCATGCATGAAGGTATCTCTTATGTTGCTTTTTCTCATATTTTTCATTATTGAGTCTCTATATCCTCAGTATTTAATTCAATTAATTCATTATTTATCCCCTGTTTTATTAAGACATTGATCTACATGACTGTATGTGTTTTATAATTCTATGCCTCTTCAAAGTCGTTTACCATACTTCATTCATCAACTCAAAATATTTATACATTTTTCTTTTTCTTATTTGGCTTTTTGTGTCACACACCCATGTAGTTCAGGGCTTACTCCTGGTTCTGCAGTCAGGAATCACTCCTGACAGTGCTTGGAGGACCAAATGGGATGCTGGGACTGAATCTGGATTGGCAGCAGGGAAGGCAAACACCCTACCCACTGTATTATCACTCCGTGCCCTATACATTATTGTTGAGCAATTTTAGTTTCATCACTGCAGTATCTTTGAAAATAAAATTATTGTTATCATAGAAATTAAGACACAAATTAAGAGTTAACAAAATAAGATAATAATTAGGTTGCGGGTCTAGCATGATCCCAACCTGAGTTCGATTCCTGGCACCACATGAACTTGGAACACTTCCAGGTGCAACTCCAGGTCCCTTCACACTGCAGGGTGTCCCTGGAGGCCCCCAGCATCATCAAGGTGGTCCAGATCCCCTGGCCAGCACAGCATGGTGAGCACCATCACGTCCTCAGGATCTTCCACTGAATGGCCAGCTTCTGGTGAGAATCCTCTGGACCCCTCAAGAAGCACTTGGAAGGTAATGCTCACGCCTTTAAAAATATTACTACTATAGCACCAAAATTACTTAGGCAAAAATCTTACAAAGTGTTTTTAAGATTTGATGCTGGAAATAAGAAAACAGTGAAGAAAATTAAGATATACGATATTATAGAATGAAATATTCAATTTTATTTAGACCTTCATTTTCATTAAATTGATTAACAGAATCAATATAATGACATTGAAAATTCCAGCAGTACTTTCAAAAATTTTATAAATTATTGCATTTTAGGTCACAGGGTAATAGTAACATGAATGCTTTTGATCCTCCCTTTCATTTTATTTAGTCACTGTGATTTACAATGCTATTAATAATAAAGTTTCACGTATACCATGTTACAACCCAGTCCTTGGCAAACTCAGTTCTGTAGTCTGATGATCAGGGTTTGCTATCATTGACCTCTTACTAT